>NC_143098.1:10887500-11045000 GCF_061535455.1 Colias philodice | reverse complement strand
GATTACAATAATGATATCCAATAGAAAACAAACAATTGAATAGGATAACAGATGGAAATTACGCTCTTTTTAAATTGAATCTACAATGCAGTCACTTTCTCAATTCCTATGCTGTTGCGAATACAAATTTAATAGACAGTACTTATTGTTTTTATTGAGTTACTGACTGACCCGGCACAACATTATTTCTGTAATTTCTTCTGCCAGGAATTATTTTTTAGATTATAGAGACATAAAAGTAATTCACATTTCAGACCAGTAGCTAAGTACTGCTTGCATGAGAAAATTCATAAAAAAATCCTTATTTAAGTTGATTATTCTTTTATAAACGCTACTAGTAGGTATGAAGTACACATTATATTAATTATAAACTTCACTATCACTACATAGTATAAAACAAAGTCGCTTTCCCTGTCCCTATGTCCTTATGTCCCTATGTCCCTTTGTACGCTTAAATCTTTGAAACTACGCAACGGATTTTGATGCGGTTTTTTTTAATAGATAGAGTGATTCAAGAGGAAGGTTTATATGTATAATAACATCCATTAAATAGTGGAGAAGTACTGTTATTTTTGAGGTTTCTAATGTGATGTCGTAAAAAATTACATTTTTTCCGCTTACATTGCAAACGCAGGCTGAACCCTACGAGTTTTATGAAAATAATGTACTAACTATTATACACATTGAAAAGGTCTACAGAAAAGTCCGCGATGGTATATGTCTATCTCTTATGGATAACCCACAATAACTTTTTTTTGTCATTTACTTTTTACGACAAATAATGGCTAATTTTCGATGCGATTTTAACCAATACAGCATTAATCCTTAACCAATTAAATACCTTGAATACATTGTTCATTTAATAGAGATCCATATGGTCCAAGAGCCAGTGAACCCTGGGAGTAACGGTCTCCCTGTAAGGCTAGAAATTTGTATACTTACGATTTATGGCATTCTAAGAGCAATAGCCATGACCTGGCAGGCGTCAGCCCTGCACGTCATCAGCCCCTTTATTTTTTAAACTGTTAAAAAAATTGGTTTTCTAAACTTGTTTCTGTAAATTTGAAAATTTAATAGGATAAAGTTTATTTATTGTACATCTTAAAAAAAAATTGACAGGCGATTACAATAAGCAGAAGTATATGACAGATCAATTAGAAAACGCACAGTTGATGGGGTAAAATAAACTTTATCCTGTATACTCGAAATTTTTATATGTCTTCAAATAAACGTCTCAGAGTAAGTATGTACAATGCCAGGCGGTTTTGAACAGCATAAGACCTTGACAGGCGAGGGGACAGTTGCTAAGGGCGGCGTGCAAATAAGAAATTTTACATGAACGCATACAGTAAACGCAATGTATTTTATTGTGTTTTATAATTCAAATCAAAAAAGCTTTTTAAATGTATTAAAATCACAATAAAATACATTATTTCATTTTTTTAATATTTTAAAATGCATAGGTAGGTACTTCAAATAACTTTCTTTATGATGATTATGATAAATAAATATGTGAGCAATCAATGTCTTCTTAAAGTACTACCTACACCACCTAATATTTATTTTGTAATATTTTTGGAACAAGTATGTTCCATATCGCGCGTTGCGAAAGGGGGCTAGACATGGGCTAGACAGAAAAAATAAAGGCCAAAAGTTGTAACGAAGCTTTTTTTTTTAAATCGTGGCCGCGTCGCCACGCTATGTGATGTTATATACATAGTCTATATTATAGTAGTGACACTACTAGCTACTAAATAATATAATAAAACTGAAGAATTTGCTTGTTTGTTTGCTATGTTGAACGCGCTAATATCAGGATTCAGGAACCACGGGTCGGATTTGAAAAATTATTTCATTCATTTGTTAGATGGTCTATTTATAGATCTTATAAGATAAGCGAAAACTTACAAAACAAAAATTATTTAATATTAAATTTGTACGTTTAAATAAAATAAATCTTTACTAATATTATAAAGCTGAAGAGTTTGTTTGTTTGTTTGAACGCGCTAATATCGGGAACTACTGATCCGATTTGAAAAATTCTTTCGCTGTTAGATAGCCCATTTATCGAGGAAGGTGATAGGCTATGTATCATCACGCTACGACCAACAGGAGTGACAGACAGAATGCACTATATGCATTCACGCAAAACCTCCCACTCGCACGCCCTTAGCAACTGTCCCCTCGCCTGTCAAGGTCTTATGCTGTTCAAAACCGCCTGGCATTGTACATACTTACTCTGAGACGTTTATTTGAAGACATATAAAAATTTCGAGTATACAGGATAAAATTTATTTTACCCCATCAACTGTGCGTTTTCTAATTGATCTGTCATATACTTCTGCTTATTGTAATCGCCTGTCAATTTTTTTTTAAGATGTACAATAAATAAACTTTATCCTATTAAATTTTCAAATTTACAGAAACAAGTTTAGAAAACCAATTTTTTTAACAGTTTAAAAAATAAAGGGGCTGATGACGTGCAGGGCTGACGCCTGCCAGGTCATGGCTATTGCTCTTAGAATGCCATAAATCGTAAGTATACAAATTTCTAGCCTTACAGGGAGACCGTTAGTCCCAGGGTTCACTGGCTCTCCAGCTAATATGGCCCTTTACACCGTATGATTTAAGTGAATATTTTCGAAGATATTACAGATTTAAAAAATGCGGGACGTAGCGTTTGCGGCGGTACCGGCCGGCCGCCCGGCTATCTATTTTATACCCGTACGAAGTCGGAGCGGGCCGCTATGTTTTTATAATACAATACAACAGTTTCTGTGATCTGTGAATACAACGTTCACAGTTTTTCTGTAGTGTATTTAGTATCAGTATTGCACCCGTGCGAAGCCGGGGCGGGTCGCTAGTATCATTATAAAGAATATAAAAAATTCGACGACGAGGCTGGACTCGAACCCGCATCCTTTCACGCCAATCCGGGGCGGATGCTTGACCAACTCAGTCACCCGTGACCCACGTTTTTCTATTTTTTATAAATTTATATTAACAAAGCATTTGAATGCAATAAAACCAAAAATATTAAATTCAAATTATATTTATTCATATTCTTTTCTTATATTTCACAGTGACACAGAACACGACGAATCTCCACGTGTCGAACGCAACTATAAAAGACCTAGATGTGTCCCAACCGATCTTCCGAAGGCTGACATCCATGGCCCTCACTGATGGGAACATTGGGAAAATTGTCGGTGAGTTTTACAATAATTTATTTAAAACAAATAATACCATTGAACTTTCCTCTTGAAGCATTCATTTTACCTATATAAAAAACTGCATCGAAATCCGTTGTGTAGTTTTAAAGATGACTGACAGTTTTACCAGACTGATAAAATTTAGATCGTTTAGATATCAATATTTGCATCTGTTTTTATTTACAAGAACACGAAGTTTTCCAAAAGGAAAATCACGATGATCAGGAAACTCCCTTCAAAAAAATCTTGAATTGCAATTTAAAAAATTGAAGGTCTGAAACGTTTATAAGCTACTAGCGGTCCGCCTCGGCTTCGCCCGTGGTACATATTTCGCAATAAAAGGTAGCCTATGTTCTTTCTCAGGGTCTAAGGATTGTCTGTGCTAAAATTCATCATAATCGGTCCATTAGTTTATGCGTGAAAACCATACAAACATACATACAAACCTTTCCTCTTTATAATACACAAGCGGTCCTCCCCGGCTTCGCCTGTGGTACATATTTCGCAATTAAAGGTAGCCTATGTTCTTTCTCAGGGTCTAAGGATTGTCTGTGCCAAATTTCATCAAAATCGGTCCAGTAGTTTATGCGTGAAAACCATACATACATACAAACCTTTCCTCTTTATAATAGATATTAGTATAGTTATAAGCTATAAGAATACGTATTATATTATGATTCATGTAGTTTATTTTTATTAATGCATCAGTTAAGGATATTTTTCAAGAGGAAAAAAGAACTAACGACAGTGAGTATATTATTTTAAAATTCGTAGATTTCACATATTAACCGACTTTCAAAAATAAGTGGTTGAGTTATATTCGACATGTTTTCGTAAAATATGCCATAGACATATAGGTATGCCATGCAACAACATTCCACTATTTTCAGTATTTCATGAGTCTGAGTAGGTACTTTAGATCATCTGCAATTTGTTTACATAATTAAGTCTATTAATATGTAAGATATATGCGTATAATATAAATAAAAATATGTTTTAGGATAAATTCCATAGATATAAAAAAAATTCAGTCATGCGTTTTGGTAGCTACATATTTTTTCATTAAAGTATCTACGTAATAATATTTAACACTTCAATTGATTAAATCCTAGGTGCTAGTCAACCCTTAATCATTATGAATTAATATAATTAACTAGCGGTCCGCCCCGGATTCGCCCGTGGTACATATTTACGTTTTCTCTACATAAAAACCATCCTCGTACTTCAAGGAATATAATAAAAAAAGAATTATCGAAATCGGTTCAGCCGTTCTCGAGTTATGCGCTTACCAACACATTTTGTGATTCATTTTTATATAATTAATAATAAAAATAATTATTTGAGACTGTTTCGCAAGATTTTAGATTTAATTTAAACGCAACAGAATTTTTCACAACGACGTCTTATTACAATTATTATATAAACTAAACGGTTTGTTTAATCAGCATTAGCGTTCATTTTTATAAATCACAGTATAAATAAACAGTAATTCCACCTTATCTTTATTAACCGACTTCAAAAAAAGGAGGAGGTTATCAATTCGGCCGGTATGTTTTTTTTTATGTATGTAAGTACACCGATTACTCCGAGGTTTCTGAACCGATTTACGTGATTATTTTTTTGTTCGATGCGGGATGGTGTCGAATTCCCTCCCGAGGTCCCATAAAAATTTTATTCGGATAGGCCCAGTAGTTTTTATTTTATGAGCATTTTTGTCTGTATTTGTTTTATATTATAGATAAGTATTGTCTTCATTATTTATTTATTCATATTATGCGGACCATAAAACGCAATATATAATATTATATTCAATAGAAAGGTATATTAAAACCTTTCTATTGAATCACTCCCATCAAAATCTGTTGCATAATTAAAGATCACAGCACAGACGTTATAAAGCGACTTAGTTTTATACTATGTAGGAGATTAGTAGGATAAAACAGTCTTCTACATTTGCAGGTCAATTCCCAAAGCACTCGCCAATCGTCTGTCTCAACATTTCGAACAACAACTTGAGCAGCATAACCCCCCAGCCGCCTTTGAGCCGGCCCTTCGCGTATTTATACGCCCTTAATGTATTGGATGCGTCTTCTAACAACCTTACGGAGTTCCCGTTGAGTCTCCTGCAGAGTAATCGGAAGATACATGTGGATTTGTCAGGTAATAAGTTCATAGATTATTTAATATGAATGATTAGGATCATGAGATTTACGAGTGGTCGGTTTCACTGCTTGCCGAATGCCGATAATGTAATCTTTGAAATTTTTTCATAACTAGTCTCTGACAGATAAGCTAACTGCTAAATAGAAAATGATGTTACAAATTCATTAATGGTGATTGAAGAGAAATTGTGTTTGTTTTTGAAGTGAAACTTCTTTATCGGGGTTGGACAAAAATTTAGTGTAACATTTTTGCGTTACGCCGTACGCGTGACATTTTTGCGTTACGCCATACCCGTGACATTTTTAAGGTCATAAAGAAGTTTCACTTCTTACGTGTGTACTCTAGTACACGCATACATTTTTTTCTGTGTGAGTGTCTGCGTATGCATATGTGCGTGCGTGCCGTGTGCGTGTGATTGTGATGTTATTTGTAGATATAGATATAACATTGTGAATGTTTGTCACCTTACTCCACCTAAACGGTTTGGCCGATTATAGTTACAAAGCAATAGGAAAAAGCGACTATTTATAGAAATACGAGATACGATGTAGACATTTATTTTTAACAATCCCCTTACAGGAAACAACTACCTCCCCTGCAAGCACTTCCACAAAGCCATGGAGGTGAACAGCCGGGAGCCGCTGCTAAAGTTCCTCCACTACAATAAGACGTACTGTGCGATCGATCTGAGGTACAACTGGTTTAAGGACGTCCAGATTGTCCAGATCGATCATGTGTGGGTGCAAAAACAGGTATGTTGAGGTCTCTATATTTAGGTAAGCACTGTGTAAACTAAACATACCTATTTACACTGTATACTATAACCATCACAGCAGTAATTAATAAATAATCAAATTTTAGGTTATAAAAAAAAAAACTAAAAAACACGATTCAATAAGACCATAGAATTATTGTATTGTCACCAATTCTTGATAAGTGTTCGATATTTGAATTAAATTTGTCCGTTTAAAGTGCTTCAGCATTGAGTCCAAAGGACTGTTACATACTAACTCATACTTAAAAATCACAGCCTCACGATTACGTGATGATTACATTGCTTCTTAAAAATTGGTTGTCTGTAAAGTCGGTTTACTGACGAGTGACGATAGTTAAACGTGACAACGTCCGATTGTGCTTCTTTGTCGCTCGTTCTGCGCTGTCGCTTGCACTTCAAGCCTTACATGGAACGCCTCAGAGCGAGGTAACGCCGCATGAGTCATGTTTTTTCGTGCGTGCAGCCGGCTCTATCGAATTATAAGACGTTGTCACGTCAAAAGTGCGACAGAATTCACATTTTCTCTAAAAAACTACAATAAAACAATCAAATTTACAATCATTTTCATACAAAATTGCAGCTAAACGAGTCCTGCCAGAACATAAAGCCAGCGAACATAAACTGCACGTGCACCACGGTGCTCGAGCTAGTGGTGTCCAAGGAGGCGATATACGTGGTGGGGGTGGATTGTTCCCAGCGCGGACTGAGAGAGATGCCAACTAATCTGCCCAATAATACCGTTAATTTGAACGTGTCTCATAATAATGTGAGTTGTGTATCTATTAATTTTTGCATAGCTTCTTTCGCGGGCCTTGAGCGCGGGGACCGAATCGAGAAATTCCGTAACGAAAAAACCTCACGCTTCCGACGGGCGCGGAGGTGTGGCTTGAAGGCATAGCATGCAATAGCTTTACCGCGGCAGTCCCCGAGTGCCACACGTCTTTTTTATAATATTTAATATTGATTTTTCAGTACATTATATAAATATAAATAAAATTCTCGTATTGCAGCTTTTAAGTTAAATTCTTTCGAAACGGCTTGACTGATTCTCATGAAATTTTGCCCGTATTTGACAGTTTACGTGACATTTTAATATTATCGTGTAATACTTTATTGGACGGCTAAGTTTTATCCAAGCATTGAAAAATCAGCCAGTTAGGGCTTAGAGGTATGAAAAATAGATTTTGTCCGACACAACATTCTCTACCCGATATGCACACAAAATTTCATGAGAATCAGTCAAGCCGTTTCGAAAGAATAAGAATAAGGCACAAATCTATTTGAATTTGAATCTCAGCACGAAATGAAGTCATGGGTAATGCTATTATAGCTGAGTCTTCGTTCAATCACTCTTTTTTTAGTCTCTTACATATTCTCGTTAGGTATTTTACAAGAATATTAATTATAATTAATTATTATTATTTCAGATAACATCTCTTCAAGCAATTTCGGATGATAGTACTTACGATCACTTACGATGGCTGGTCGCAGACTACAATGACATCACTAGCCTCGTTGAATTGGAGGGATCCAAGTTCATAGATAACTTTGGTCTGTTCTCTATTACGAATAATAAATTGCATTCGGTGAGTTTTCGATACATACGTATTATGTGTAAAATATATTTTGTCTATCTGTGTATTGTTTTGTTTTTGTCTCTCTGTGAACCGTCTGGACTTTTTACTGGATTATGTACGGATATTAAACATTAGCTGCGCCCCGCGGTTTCACCCGCGTGGCTCCGCTCCTGTTGGTCTTAGCGTGATGATATAATATAGCCTATAGCCTTCCTCGATAAATCGGCTATCTAACACCAAAACAATTTTTCAAATCGGACCAGTAGTTCCTCAGATTAGCGCCTTCAAACAAACAAACTCTTTAGCTTTATAATCTTATATATAAAATTCTCGTGTCACAATGTTAGTCTGCATACTCCTCCGAAACGGGTGGACCGATTCTCATGAAATTTTCTGTGCATATCGGGTAAGTCTGAGAATCGGCCAACATCTATTTTTCATATGTACCACGGGCGAAGCCGGGGCGGACCGCTAGTATTAGATTATTATAGATTTTAATTGTTGTTGGATACCTAATCACATAAATTATAATTTTATGATGATAATTGATTACAGATTCACCCATACGTGTTCTCGGACCGATTCGACTCGACCAGCGCCACCATGCTAGTTGCCGGGAACTACATACACTGTGACTGTAATACTGAGAAAGTGCTAAAGGTAATTGTATATATGACTATATTAAATTATATTCTCCGTCTATTTAAGTAACAGTTTTCTTTAGAAATCGCTTACACAGTAGGTAATATTGTACCAATAAATTAAAATCATTCTTGAAAGCCAAATAGAACACACTTCTTTAAATTATAATAAGCCTTGACATAGTTTAAAAATAAATTAATAACATAACACATACATTATTAAATGATGATACTACATACTGTATTTAATTATAATTTATTTCCTTACAGCCATGGCTACTAGAAAATAACAAAGCCATACCGGACTACAAACAACTAAAGTGCGAAAATATTCCAAACACCGCTGTCGTAGAACTAAAAGAATTCCAAGTGTGTCACACTCCACGAGACTGGACGGACTATATCTATTATATTATTGGTCTAGAAACCCTCGTTTTAGTGTTACTAGTAAGCAAAGTGTCCTATGATTATTGGGTGTTCAAAACAGCTGGATATCTGCCGTGGCCAGCTAATAAAATGCCTAGACTGCCGTGTGATTGGCTCTGTGAATAATATTTGATGTTTGTTTGACGTTTTACGATATCTGTGGTATTTTTTTTACTTTCTAAGATGTTTGGATGTTAGTCCTGATTGAGATTTTCGCGCCAAAATCAATATTGACATGGTGGTGTAATGCAATGATGCCAAAAGTGAATAAAAACAGTGCAATTCTTTTAGATGGTGATTTACAGAAAATAATAAATATGCTTAATTAGACATTATATAGACTAAGATAATAAGATAAGGGCCTGTTTCACCACTTGCTGATTGCTACTGCTAGGCTATTTATTTTTTTACGAACATTCATTATTTGTTATATTAACTGGCAGATGTAAACAGAATATATTATTATCTAGAAGTTGTGAAGCTGGCTGGTAAACACTGCAAAATAATATGCGAAAGACCAAAATAAAATAACGTTAATCAGAGTTTATAATAATATTTTCGGTATATTTTTATATTGATCATTTTCCATAATTTATAAGTAGGTACATAAACAACATAGATATTTAAAAATGTGTATATATTTTTTTAATCTATAAGTATAATATTATATCATGAATGTGCCTTAACTAGCAAAATAGTAAATACTTATATCATATTTACAAATTTTTAGCATATTTACAAATTTTAAGTATTTTCTGGAAGCAAACTAGTTATGAACTTAGGGTACATGTTTCGGATTTTTTGTCTTTTTGAATATTAACTGATAAAACTTGCCATTTTTTTGGAATCTCTAGTGTGCTCGAAAATAACTGTTTAAGCAGAAATTATAAAAAAATAAGCATAATAAATAAAAATCTATTTTTATTACTATCTACTCGATTTGTTATGTACATAATAAAAAATTAAAAACATATTTTTATATTTGACGACGCGGTTGGCGCAGTGGTAAGTAACTTCCTACTGAGCCGACGGTCCCGGGTTCGATCCCCGGTCAGGGCAAATATTTGTGTGATGAACTCAATTATTTGTTCTTGGGTCTGGGTGTTTATCTGTATATATGTATTTATTAAATATTATATTTATCGTCGCCTAGTACTCACAACACAAGCCTTAATTGAGCTTACTGTGGGACTAGGTCGATTTGTGTAATAATGTCCTATAATATTTATTTATTTATATTTATTTATTATATTTTATATGTATATTTCATAGCTTTAAGACTTAATGTCGCTGTAAGAGGCTTATTAGTACACTTTTTAAGTTAAGGAAATAATAAATAATTTATCATCATAGAATTTTATGTTAATTTGTAAATAAGGCAGGCCGCGTAATGCGGTCGCGGAAGAATTCGAACCAATACCCGCGGCCCCATCATAAAAGCGGCTCGACGGAACACAGTGCAGTGGGGTTTTAGTCGGTAAGAATCCGACATAACCCACGTCTCCTTCCCCGGGTACTGTGGGTATCTATGCAAGATTTCCCCACTTAAAAAAAAGCTTTGTAATATAACAATCCCACCCATAAGATAAATTAAATATTTCTTTCTATCGAAATAGGTCAAACAATTGCTAATTTTATTTTTTTTTTTGCTTTTGATACGTTTAAAAAAACATTTTTGAAGTGAAACTTCTTTATCGGGAATGGACAAAAATTTAGTGTAACATTTTTGCGTTACGCCGTACGCGTGATTTTTTTGCGTTACGGCGCACGCGTGACATTTTTGCGTTATGCCGTACGCGTGACATTTTTGCGTAACGCCGTACGCGTGACATTTTTGCGTTACGCCGTACGCGTGACATTTTTGCGTTACGCCATACTCGTGACATTTTTAAGGTCATAAAGAAGTTTCACTTCTTACGTGTGTACACGCATACATTTTTTTTAATACGTAGCGATTGTAGCATCGTTGTAATGATATTATGATGACTGTTATGTTATAATAAACTGTTTAAGTAATATAAAAAGTAGGTACATTTTTTCCAACATTTTGTATCTTTTTCTACTAATAGTCAGTGCCATTTGGCTTGAGATTGTACATTGATTTAAGATATTTATGTATATAATAGATGCGAAGACTGTATATTTTGTTTGCTAATTTTAAGATTAAATTTTTTTCTCGTCACCTATGTAGGTAGTTTCTTTTATTTATCCTTCCCGTAACTTATTCCACTCTAATCATATTCTAATATAACTATAATTAATAAAACAACTCAATATGCTGCTAAAATAGCAACTAATATTTCAATTGCCAGAGTGTGTTTGTTTCACATCACAATGCAGCGATTTTATGATACGATTTTTGTGTAAGGATAGTGTGTCTATAGAGTTAGGTTAGTTTTTACCGTGGAAAACATCTTCCAAAGGGAAGCTTTGTTAAGATGCACTCCGAAAGTTTTAAAATTCCGGCCCTATATTAAGAAAAGGAGACATGTATGGGGCATTCTTCACAAAGGGGAGCGTCGGGCGAGTAGAGGCAATCACGATAGTGTAGAGGGCCTGAATGCCTATGATCGGCCGTCATTGTAGATGACTAATCATATTCATCTCATATCATTTATAATCATAATCGCTGTAATGGCGGCAAACATAGACAATCATTTGTTGGGCCAATGTTGCCCATTGTGTAGATGGCCCATAATTGAATTACAGAATTTTGGCTAATTTTCATTGACCACGTGAAAGAAGCCGCGCGAGTGCTAGCCTACTTTAAGGGTCACTTCACACTTGTGTTATGATTGTAGCCTATATAACTCTACATACAAGAGATCTTCATTCATTTTCTACTTTATATAGGTAGCCTAGGTACATATTTTATTACGAATAGTTTGTTACAATATCAAAAGTGGAAATTGACGAAATAGGACATAAGGAAATTTTATAGATATTAGTTATAAATAAAACCAATTATAATTTATAAAGAAACTTTATTTCATAGGTTTCATATTCTTCTTTTTCTTAAAATTACTCTTTCCTGTCTTTTGTTTAAAATTCTGACCCTTATTCTTCTTATCTATTTTGCCTTTTCCAAACTTCTTCGGCTTACCTTTTTCTTCGTTAGTGGAAACTTTCCTTAATTTATTATTTTTACTATTTTTCACTTCGTCTGTATCTTTCGTTTTTGATTTATCTGTTTCTTCAAGTTTTCGTCTGAAAATAAAAACATTTATTTTTATTATAACCACAAAAATGGAGGCAAATATTTTTCGTGATAGATTTTTAGTTGTTAGAATGAAAATAGACGTGTCTTTCGTTGAAATTATTATTTTTTTGAATTATCATTTATCCTGACTTCATATGTTTTGAACCATGATAAAAAATGTTATTTCTATGACTTCTAATCTATACTTAATATTATTATAAAGCTGAATAGATTTTTTGTTTGAACGCGCTAATCTCGGGAACTAGTAGTCCGATTTAAAAAATTCTTTCGGCGTTAAATAACCCATTTATCGAGGAAGGTTATATATCATCATCCTAAGACCAACAGGAGCGGAGCAATGCGGAAAAAACCGCGGAATACACCTAGTATTAAATAACTCACTTGCTAGGTTTTTCCAATATAGTAGATATTTTATCCCTACGCGGTGCTTTCTTGGCGAGCTTTTTCCTTTTATTTGGGTCTTGTTTCAAACGCAGCATGTATTCGGGAACCTCACAACCGGATTGTTTCATTACTGATGCTATACTGTAATATTAAAATAAAAATAAAAATTGGTTGTCTGTAAAGTCGGTTTACTGACGATAGTTGAACGTGACAACGTCCGATTGTGCTTCTTTATCACTCGTTCCGCGCTCTCGCTTGCACTTCAAGCCTTACATGGAACGCCTCAGAGCGAGGTAACGCCGCATGAGTCATGTTTTTTCGTGTGTGTAGCCGGCTATCGAATTATAAGACGTTGTCACGTCAAAAATGTGGTCTTACAAAATCTGATAAATAAAGATGCCTAAGCAGTATTTTTTAGGAAGAAAATCGATAAATATAATTATATAGTCTGTCTGTCTGCTTGCGATAATCTCAAAAACTTTATTGCACCGATTATCATTCTGTTTTCACTAATGGATAGCGTGGTTTTCGCGCTAGGTTTTGATAGATAACATTCTACGTTTTAACAGAATTTCCTATTTAAAATAAAAGACCAAAATATGTTTAAAGTGTAATGAAACATTAATATTCTTACCTTCTTAAATTAACAACATCATCCTGAGTAAAGAACGTGATAGCTTTTCCCTTTTGCCCTGCTCGGCCTGCTCGCCCCACTCTGTAATATTAATAAAAAATATTGTAATATTTAAATCATATAATATTTCATGAATAAATAATCATATTTATTGGGTTATAAAATAATTTCAAATTACTTTAGTTGCTATTTCCTACAAAATAATTGTTACGAATATCATAGTTGTCATTGCCACACTACATTTATTTTATAGAATCTACAAATGCTACTAAATTTTCTAAATCACCTATCTATACTAATACATATTATAAAGCTGAAGAGTTTGTTTGTTTGTTTGAACGCGCTAATATCGGGAATTTTCCGATTCCGATTTTCAAAATTCTTTCGGTATTAGATAGCCCATTTATCGAGGAAGGCTATAGGCTATGTCACGCTAAGACCAAAAGGAGTGGAGCAATGCAGGTAAAACCGCGGAGCATAGCTAGTTATATATAAATAAACTAATTAAAACAACTAACCTGTGAATATAAGATATAGCTGACGGTGGGAAATCGTAATTGATCACCAGATTGACCCCACGGAAATCGATCCCACGACCCATGAGTTCAGTACAAATGAGCACCCAAATACGACCCACGCGGAAACTGCGTACCACGTTGTCTCGCTGCAAGTTGAGTTGAGTTTGAGTTGGAAGTTGAGTTGAGCAGAAAGTTGAGATGTAGAAGAGAGTTTTGAGTTTTATAGAATTTTTGTTCTGAGATTTGGGTGTTGAGTTGAGTTAAGTTATAATAATAACAAACCTACTTATTATACACCAAAAAAGGCGAAGAAAAAATACAATATAGCACAAAATTATGGAATGACTTAACAATTGTAACATAATATGTAGTAAGTACTTCAATTCTACACTCTGATCTTTTGTCAAAGACGAGTTATGTTGAGTTAAAAGAAAAAAAAAATGACGGGTTAAAGTCATGGAGAAAATGTTGCTGAAATGAGCTGTATTTTTTGTTGAATTACGCTGTGTAAAGTTGAGTAATGTTTAATTGAAGTGAAACTTCTTTATCGGGGTTGGAAAAAAATTTAGTGTAACATTTTTTCGTTACGCGTGACATTTTTCCGTTACGCGCCATCTTTTTCTTATCCCTACCACGCGTGGTTCGACGTTTTTCTGTAAAGTTGCATATAGTAAATTATTTTTTGAAAAATAAGGTCATAAAGAAGTTTCACTTTTTACGTGTGTACACACATTTTTTTTCTTTGAGATAAATGCATGATATTTCTTTACATTCAACGAACAACAAATATAAAGTTCCCCCAGTTATAATTAGTTTAATTAAACATACCTGCGCCTGAGTTCTGTCCGCATGAATAACATCAACATTAATTCCATCATAAATAAGTTCTTTGAACAGCTGCTTGGCTCTGTCCTTGCTTTGTACGAAAACTGAAAGTAACATATTCATTTACATTATTTTTTATAGCATGTGTTTAGCTGTGCTTGATCTGCAGAAAAAAATGAACAGGTTTAACACGAGTTTTATATCAAATATTATAAGTCTTTTTCTTCTTTAATTATAGTCTAATGCAAATTGGGACATTTTAATGATATTAAACACTAATAACCTACGATATATATTAGTCATATCACATAATTAATTTTTTTTTTATAAAAATTTAATTTTCACATTATCAAGTAATTATAAACATAAATACAATTTCTTTGCACCAAAATATAATTAATTCAGACAATAATAACAATGTTATATTACCGAGTACAGGCGGTTTGAGTCCCTTCTGTACAAGCTGTCTGAATGCCACTAGCTTCCCATTTTCATTGCCGCAGAACAACAACTCTTGATCCACTGTTGTTGCTGCTGCGTTCCTGGTGAAAACAAACAACAACACAATTTATAATTGACATTTATTACAATAGATATTATTTTTTATTAGTTACAACTTGAATTATGCAGTTCTAAATGTTTAATCGGTGGTCGTTTTCATTAATGTTTCGTGAAAATATAAAAAAAAAATAACCAAGATGTCTACATGCCGCACTTCGCCAGCACTGTGCCCGGCTGCTGTCTGAACGTGGCTACCTCATCATTGGACCCATCGAATATCTTATTTACCAAGTGTTTTAGTATGATATTCCACAAAAAATCACTTTTTTTTTTCAAAAATAGCGCAAAAAACCATCTTTTCCTTCTATCTTCCTACAAAAAACCTACAAAATATCACAAAAAACCCGCACCTAGCGCCCACGGCCACGCTCACAAGCCCACGCACGGTCCTCCTCGCCCACTTGGCCACTGCGGGCGTGTGCGTCGCGCTGAACATGCCCACACGCGCGGAACTGCACGCGCTCAGCACTGTGCCCAGCTGCTGTCTGAACGTGGCCACCTCGTCGATGGACCCTTCGAACATTTTATCTGCTTCGTCTATGATTAGCCATTGCACTCTGAAAAATTAAAAAAAATTATGTAATTAAAATCAGAAAAAATAAATACATTAAAGCAGTGTAATAAAAAATGAATGAATAGCTAATTTGTATTAAAACTAGTAATATAATAGACTGTAGGAAAAACTCATACAGCACTGAATCGAAATTCAATAAATAAAGGAAAAATATTAAGAAATTACAAATCATGACATCTCAAGTAATATTTAATAAGTTTTTAGTTGTTTTTTTTTTATTTACCAATCTAAGTAAAGGGAATGTAACCATATTTTCTTTGTATAGGTAGGCTACCAAAGAAAGTTTGTATAAATCTCCAAAAAACATATTTTTTGTCATTAACAATTGCACCATTAAGTAATACTTACTTATCCAAAGTGACACTGCAGTTCTCTTGAGCCAACATGTAGCACAAACGATTGGGAGTGCTTATCACTATATCTGAAAGAAAACAAGCATAGAGGTATACATAAGTTTCTGTGTTAAGTGGGAACAAAAAAAAATGAATTACTTTATAAGCAATTGAATTTGAATTTTTAGTGTTTTTTTTCATTTCACTCCAGTTCATTAGTCACAGACACATCATCAATCATCATAAACAAAGAAATATTTCAAATAACCAATTAAAATAATTTTATGCATTACTGAAAAATAAATCAAAACACTCACCACTCTTCCTAACCGTAGCCTCTCTCTCTTTGACCTTGCTCAATTTAATACTTTTAACGACGCTACATCTCAGTTCCGTACTAGCGGACAGCCTTAGGGCCTCTCTATATATCTGCTGCGCTAGTTCCCGCGTGGGGCACAGGATCAGGGCCCTGGGGCCTCCGGCTGGGGCCCCGAGAATGTGCAATAGGGGTATAAGGAATGCGGCTGTTTTGCCTGAGCCTGTGGGCGCTGTGCCTATGAGTTGACGATTCTTGAAAAAAAGCACACATTACATTTTTACAGGTTACTAATAACAGACTAAGTTACAGATAATTTTTAAATAAATTAAGTATCTGTAAGAAAATCTACCAAATACGTATATGCTTGTGAAAATGCACCTTATTTATTTTTTTGCTTATATTTTGATGATTGCTAATGCATCTAAATTGTGAATTTACTGGTAAGAAATCATTCATTCTCAATGGGTTACACAATTAGTTCCAATGCTATAAAATTACAAAAACAAAGAGATCTATGAAACAGCAACACTCAATAAAATACAATATTGCAGTCTTACATTTTATACTTGTGCTACAAGAATATCCATAACATATAAACTTTAAACTAAAAAATAACACAAAAATCCTCACCTCCAACATACAAGGCATAGCCTGCCGTTGTATCGGGGTGGGTTCGCTATACCCGCACTGCCTTATCATGTCCACTAGCTCTGGGGCCACATTGTATCGCGATGTGAGCTCGGAGAAGTCCCGCAGAGCGCTGGGTATGTGACGCCCGACTGCTTTGATGCCGTATTCATTGCGGAATCGATTTTGCTGCAAGGATAAGAACAATGTTTTTGAAGTGATAACTTCTTTAGCGGCGTTGGGTATAAAATCTTAAACTCGCGTCAGGACACGTGGCCTGATCGAAAAAGCATAGGACGGATGTTTTTTTTTTAGCCTTTATATTCCATGCGTAAGACGGATACCATTCCAAAATATCCAACATGCTGAACGTTAATAATCAAGTTTTCACTTGTGCCGGCACTCCCGGAGTGCAACCCGTCTTTTTTTTTTAGTTTTAGACTGTTCCTTGGGCTTTTATTATAAAGAAAATTATTGGTATACAATGGAAATGAATCATGCTAATTGTCAAGTTTGTATGTATATTGAATTAAGAAGAATAAAGTTTATAATTTTTTGTAGATTTACAAGAGAAAACGTAAGCCAGGCAAACCGAAAGCATGGTGGTCCGATGATATTTCTAGAACAGCGGGTAAATCTTGGATGCGTCTGGCCAAAGACTGCAAAGAGTGGAAAAAACATGAGGAGGCCTATACTCGACAATGGGAAAATTATAACGAGATGGTAAAAATATCTTACCTCTTCCAACTCGAGTTTCTTTTGCAACTCTTCCGGCGTGAGTTTGGACTTCTTCTCTTTTTTCTTCTTTTCCTTTTTCCCAAAAGACAACCCTTCAACAATTTGCAGTTCGTCATTTGATTCTGTGTCCACATTTTGTTCGTCTGGTGATTCTACGTCACTTGCGTCTAAGTAATTATTGTAAAATTGTATTGTTGTTTTTAACCATTATATTTTGTGTAATAAATAACATGAAATAAGGTTTAGTTGGTTGTCTTTCAAGTTTTTTAGATGATTTCGTATTTAATAAATATCATATCAATTTTTTTATAAGGAATTCAAAGATGATATGAATAGATTCTCAGTTTCTACATTTTGTTGTTCATATTGTGTTTCATTTCGCTTATGTGTGAGTTCAAATGGAAGAAAATGTACAGAAATCTTAATCATAAAGTGTTTAATAAGCGATAAGGTACATAATAAACAAGTGGTGAAACCAACCATTACTATGTAATAAAAATAAATAATTTATTTACTTACCATCTGAATGTTCACTACCTACATCCTCGTTTTCCTCATCTTCTATGTCACTGACCTCAGCTGGTTCTTCTTTTTTTATTTCCGCCTTTTTAAGCATTGGCTTGACATTTTGTTCCTAAAATATTGTGAACAGTAACTATCTTTACTTTAATTCTAAAGCTTTTTCGTTGATATAAGATTTTTACTTGAATTGGTCTTGATAGGAAATCATGTTTATAAATTCTATTAAAAATTAGGGTCAATCATTCACAATCACAATAAATCGTGTTTAAAAATATAGTAAATGTGAAAGAATCACAGAATCACATATTATTGATATATTGCAAATACTCGTATTGTATAGTTGAAGCAGATATGGGCCTGAATCTTAAAACATGTGAGTTTGTTTGTTCAGAACGTTGGAAAATACTAAATTGTAAAATACAACAAGTAAAGAGGTTATGTTTACTTACATGATTATTTACACCCAATACACGTCGTGAATAAATAAATGTTAACCCTTTAGTAAGTTTCTTAAATATATCATATGCATCCATTGTAACGGTTTATTTTGTCAAATTATATTAACATTATTAGCTTTCGTATGTTGTATTTTTCGGTATATACGCATGCCAATGTTTTTAAAATTGTAATGACAGCTACAGTAAACAGTTGACAGCTTGACGTTATGCCATTGCGACAGTCAACCGTACTTTCAAACCTCTAGCTACTAGGCTTTTTGCAAATTGTGACATGGATATAAAAAATAGTTTAAAAGAAATTAAATCATTGTATTCATGTATTTAATAATCTATTAAAGATCTGTACCTAAGTAATTTGCATAGAACAGTTGTTTATGTGACCTTATTTTTATTAAATAAGACGACGCAACGGCACATAAAACGCTTTGCAGTCTTTTCGGGTTTTGATAGCTGTTCTTACTATCTTTTCCTTCTTCAGAGATACATGAGAGATACAGATAACATAACATTGTGGGAGATTTATGTTCTTTTTTGTGCAAATAAATTTATTTATTTGATGCTATTGTTCTTTTTGTGTAAACAAAAGGGCTTAGGCAAATTCGTGTCGTAATTTCTATGCGGCTCAAAGATTATACACATACGTTTATGACTCTTTTTAGTTTCTACCAGTCCTACCACAGATCACAGAAACTAAAGGGAGATATGGTTAGGGGGCGCGGCGGGGCCGGTGTCGCAGCAATATGCCCAAAAAAAGAACAAGCTGTAGTGGTGCTGTATACGTACGTCACTTACAATCTAGTGTGCGAACGAATAGTCGCTCTCATATTTTTGTGTGATGACACGCACACAACGCGAAGTATTGTTTTGATTTTGTTTACTGCAGTTGTGTGCGTAAATTTGTAATGAGACACGGTTTCGTACTCAGCGTAAGCGATTGGCATCTAGTAAGCTGAGATGTGGCCTAAGATGGAGCGCGCTGCCCTAGAATGTACCTGTTCACTCTCCTCTTGAAGACCTCCATATTGTACTCATAATAATATTATACTCACTTAAATGAATTTGTAACAACGTATGGATGCAAAATGTGTGTGATGATGCAATTTGAATACTAAAAAATAATACTTTATTTGGTACTAGTACTTAACTAAGCAACTAGGTACTGCTGAGCGGATCGTATAGTCTCTTTGATCAAAGTATAGTCTGGATAAGCATAGAATACTGTACTTTTTACCTGGATGAATTCCTGTGTCTTTTATATGCAATCTGTGTAATGTGTATTAGGAACATATCTATTTGAATCAATATAAGTAAATCCTAAAAATATGGACTTGCATATGCATGTAGCTTTATGAATATACTTAATATAGGTACATAATATATAATGTTTTAACAAACACCTTTATTCTTAACTAAGGTTTTACCTCAGATTAATATCTATACATCTATACAAATATTATAAAGAGGAAAGGTTTGATTTTTTGTTTGTTTGTTTGTTTGTATGAATTGAATAGGCTCCGAAACTACTTGGCAGATTTGAAAAATTCTTTCACTGTTGGAAAGCTACATCATTTCTGAGTGACATAGGTTTTATCCCGGAAATCCCACGGGAACGGGAACTATGCGGGTTTTTTTTTGAAAACGCGGGCGAAGCCGCAGGCGGAAAGCTAGTCTTAAATATATTGTGTAACCTCAATAATTTATTATGTTCATAATGATTCGTCATTAAACACTAGGATCGGGAAATAAGGAATAAAAGGTTATAATTAATACACCGTTTCAATGGAATCACTGCGAGTTTATTAAATTTTATACCTTTATTACATCCAACTGTTTGTCCCATTATAATTATTGTAAATACAGTTTTCGTATGAAACATAAAGGACCGCTTTAAACAACTCAATTTATTTAAAATATCAGATTCAAAGATACTTAGAGTACTAATCCATTCTTTTGATATGTTCCTACTTCGCAACCCGAGTTGATTCCTTAATCACAATTATCAACAACATCAAAACAAGTAAAGACACCACCATTTTATTACCACTAAAATACTGTGATTTTTCCTTCATGTTTTAACTAATAATAACAGACTTTATTTTGCAACGATGTGCTACATTTTAATTGTCACATCTAAAATACTTCTGTTGTTGAACGCAACCGGTAGCTGTCAAGATTGACGGAACGTAAATTGACAGTTGATTTATTTGAAAATTTGGTGGGAAAATAAAGCCGGGAAGTGGGAACTTGGGAGTTGGGTAAGTAACTTTGTTTTAATATTATGTGTTTAATTATTTTGTGGCTTATTCTAGTATAATTATATAGTTATGTAAATAATATGCATTGTTTTGCCAAACTTTGACCAAGCTATCATCTTACTTTTGAGTGTTCGTCAATGAATGCAGGGTCATCAATATTTTAGTGATAATAAAAAGCAATACAGTCGAATTCCATACAATCTACAACAATAGTACTTTAAGTGTCTTCACTGAAGATGCCCTTACAACGAATCGTAGAGGACTTCTAACTCCCTAGAGCCGATAATACGGTCCTATCTTACCTTATCGATTCATACACAATACTATGAAACATTTTTACACCCTCCACTCACGTTCCTGAACATCAATCAATAACAAAACGTTCTAACTAAATGTATTTTTTAAAAACATATTTCTTCTTTTTCAACGATGGCAAACTATAACGTTTAACGCAATATTTCTTGAGGCAAATCGGTCATAAATGTCACATACGCTCGATAAAATTTTTAAATACAATAAATTAATAAATGTGTATGTTTCTATGAATCGAGGGTACGTACCACTTAAGACAATCTTATAAAAGATAAAAAGAAAAAAAAAATATCGATACTAAACGCAGATCGTGCATACATTAAATTACTTAAAAATCTTAAACTAAGCGTGTCAGCAAAAATATAGTGCAGTTAAAAATTAGAATTGCCACTTAATTAACATTCACATATAAATTGCTTTCATAAAAAAATATTTCTGTGTATAAAAGTTAATGAAGCATAACAAGTAACAGTGGCGCGATTTTACTAAAAACAGATAGAACTATTAACATAAACTTTATTATCTATATCACTATGGCGAAAATAAATTTAAAAGGCTTGGCCTGCATCGACAGATTACTAACTCAACTAAGTACAGTACAAGATAAGCACACATTGTAAATTATAGTAAAATGTATGTGTAAAATTATCTTAAATTTTAGTGTAAATTCGCTACCGTTATCGATGTACAATCGAGTACAGTGCGATTTTCTTTAAATTATTTAAATATTTTAATAAATAAAATGTATTAAATTACCAATAAATATTATAATGTAAATTTGAATAAACTTAATATTATAGCATAAATGCGTATCTACGTGTGCTCAAAACTTATTATTTGATTTTTAGAGCTCAAGTACTGTAACGTATTGTCAGTTCGCCATTCTACACGTAAAAATATTTGGCATTTTAAAAGCGCTATTTATTTTCGGCAAAATCGGCCCACTGTCTCATTTTCTGTAGATAAAAAGTTATTTCTAGCAATAAATCGTATGTCAATAGTGGGTATATTGTAAATACTTTTTATATATGTAGTTACTGCAGACGGGTTTCAACGATAGCTCGACCAGGACCGCGGGACTATAGTACATATATAATAAAGTAATTCTTATTTTTACAAGACGTAAGTGCACTTTGATTTATGGAACTATTATTTATGTAACTAGTTAATCAGCAGATTATCAAAAATGTACCGTAAACTGGCAACACTGGCCTCGACCAAATAAAAGCGGGAAAAAGGGGCGCGAAAAGCGATGCAATTTTTATGAAAAATTTTCTTCGTGTACCTACATTTTGTTGAATACAGATAAAATATTTTCACTAGCCATTTTAGGTGTCTGTATTCCACAAAATTAGTAACGTTAGGCCTTTTACACGGTACTTAGGAGAGTAACGTATCTATAGGTAACAAAAAAAGTAATAACAGTTAACGGATGTATGATAATTTAACGATAAACATTCCATATTATAGAATAATCTGCTAGTTATTTGTTATAATTACTGAGGTATTGTGGCTGATTGGGAACTATTGCTATGTATTTATAATAATTACAATATAGTGGAAGATACTGTAAATATTAAAGCTATGGACTTAAGAATATAACGACATATATTATATACTTTACGGACTCGAGAATAGAAATTTCAACGACTTATAAATCGATATCAAAAAACAACAACGGATCGGTTGCACAGCTATCGAACAACGTTGAAAGATAACTAACTATAAAGTACTGTCAGCAAAACAAGTGATCAATAGAAGTCGATAAGTCGGTGCGATTTTTATCCTAAACTTTACTTGTAGTCGATTTATTCTTAAAACGGAAACCGCGTTCCTGATCGAGCATTAAAAATTATTTAAAATAATTAACTATTGCGTACCGGTTGGCGGCGGTTTAGCGTGTGACGTCACAAACGCCACAGATTAAACCGTCGCCAGATAAACTATTGCATTTTAAATATGGAAATGGATAACAAAATAATGTGTGTATGGGAAGAATCTATGTAACAAATGTTATATTTTAGATTTTTACAATATCTATAATTATTGTATCATAAATATAAACGATCACGTGTTATTGACTCATCCTGTAAACGTAAAGTTCGTCTCCTGTGGCCGCTGCGCCAAAGCATGAAAATTAGTACACGAATACTTGACAAGCATGTTTTGTCGTTTTCATTAATGTAGGTGGAAAAACCTGTTAATCAAGCGATTTATACGACTAAAGGGAAAATGCTCGCTAACTACTTTTTCATACTTCGCTGCAGATTTCAATCCATACGCCTCCACCCAGTAGATTATGAAATGTACAGTTCAATATTATTGTTTGTCGTTCAAAACTGGAGACGATAAAATACAATCGCGTTCATTATTTGATTCGATAAAACTTACAATACGACGTATACCAGTCGAATCAAATAATCGTAACACAGGAGACCCATTCCGACTATATTATATATAAAATTAAGCGACACATTCTGTCTATAATACTTAACATTATTGGAGGTAATACTTATATTAGAAGCAAAAATGTTTGTGAAGTTTTGTGAGCTTGTAAATCGATTAAAAATCTTCAATATTAAATACACAATTATATATTAAGATTTATGGTTCAAAAATAAATTTAAACGTGTTGGCAGTTAGGTATGCAAAAGTTTATAAAATACTGTCAAAGACGGCGTGGGGACTGATATTTTTTTATAGAAATATTTAAAATTCTTTGCTGAATTATTTAAAATATATCGGGCGGTGTGCAGTCAACAATGTGAGCGTATCAAGGAGGTAAGACGTCGCATACACTTATATGCTATTATTCCTAAACTTCATACAAATACGTAGAATATATTAAAGCGACAATTTCCTCGACACGCTTACGCTGCCGACTGTACCTCGCTGTCCCAAAGCCGCCGTAATAAAAAGTATATAGTTATTTACTTAGGCTATTGCTAGTTGTACTGTCTGAAGGCATTCCGTTGCTGATATTGTGCATTACCTATATTAGTAACACAGTCGGTTCATTAAACATATTTCAATTTAACTTAAAATATAAATAAAGTGGCGAAAAAGCGAAATTAACATGTTAATCGAGACGACGTTTAATTATAAAGAAGTTCTCTCACTTATCATCTTATATAAAAATGCATTGTTTTGGTATAAATTGCAAATAATAACTTTTTGTTGTGTTTCGCTGTATTATTTTATCGTTCTTATAATTTTGAGCTGCGGTACCTACAATTTGCCGACACATAACCAAACTTAACGATTACTTAAAGCCTAACAACCAACGGCTGACTCCAATTTGATGTAATTCGCAGCTGACAACTGAGATCAAATAATTTGGACAAGAAATTTGGAATCACAAACGAAATTAGCGGATAGATTAGGATTTCCTAAAGTCCTCCAACAAAAGCGTCTAACAATAAGCTTAAACAGCCGACGTTTCAAAAATAATTGCACAGCAAAACAATAAAACTCAAACACTAAAAAGACTACGTCACTATCAATAAATCGATTAGTAGAATATATAAAAATCCTTTCCGTTAATGATTTTATCTAAACACTATTTAGTTAATAATATCACGAGGCGATATTCCCGATCGACGATTGCCACGATTGTTACTCTAACTTATAACATATATACAATTCACGCTACCCGCTTGCTTCACTAAGCTCTCTAAATGATGCTATGATGATTTATTCCCGAACTGTTTCACTCATCTGTCGGAATCTAACCAGTAACAAGAAATAAAGATTAATAAAAAACAAAATATCTGAGGTATTACGAAAATGGAGGTACAATGGGGATACCATTTCAAAATAAACTAACTTTTTATAAAAGCTTAAGCCGTCCGGATCGATCTATCCGAGCTGATTACGTACGTACTACTTAAATTATCTAAACCAAATAAAGTTTATAAATTTATATCACAAAGAACATGTAACATTCCGAAAAAGAAAATAAACAAATAATCTTAAAGTACATACTCGCACTCGACGAAATTAAATAATTAAGAGTTCAAAATAAATGCAAAAACTTAAACGTTAACGATGTAATCTACAAGTGCATTGATAACTGAGTAACTCCGCATTATCTCATTGCATTTTAATTGGTTCGTGAAAAGGTTTCTGAAACGCTCTCACTTCTACGTTGATATGATAATTTTGTTTAATTTTAGATTAATTTTTGAGATATGGCACAAATTTTATCGTCTTTTTTCAGAA
Organism: Colias philodice; assembly: GCF_061535455.1. Taxonomy (NCBI): domain Eukaryota; kingdom Metazoa; phylum Arthropoda; class Insecta; order Lepidoptera; family Pieridae; genus Colias; species Colias philodice. Next base: position 11,019,706 of record NC_143098.1, on the reverse strand, counting down.
TGTTTTATTCTAAAAGAAATAAATGCAAGTCGGCAAAATATCCCCCATTAAATTTTCTTTGGCTTTGTGAGTTATCACTGTGTTGAATACTTATTTCCTGCTCTATGTATACTTGTATAGATATTTGTTGCGTGTGATATGTTCTATATTGATCTTCAATATTACGATATTAAATGAATTCGTCCGTGTAAACCCTGATTAGATATGTACGTCTTGTATATTCAGACAAATGCGTATCCAAGCAATTTCCTACAATATAAGTAAATAAAATATTTTTTACAATCCGCAGCCATCTTATGGTTGACCTTAAGATTTTAATTTTGAGAATATAATAGTAATAATTAATTAATATTAATAATAATCTAATAAATTTTCATTAACGAGACGTCCGCTACGTTGGTCGACATTTAAATAAGAAAACACTATACTCATAGAGAGAAATCCGAAAATGGATACGTATTAAATATAATTATGTTAATGAATACCTAACATCTAAGTAAATTTATACAGAAGAAAACTTTAATTTTGTTACATGATTTGCAATCATGCGCACGTATACGATCATCGAACAGACGCACGTCGAAGACCCGCAACCGAAGGCGCCTGTGGAGCGGCCTTCACTCTGTCACCCCATGCGGCTAGCGAGGCGAGGCGCGTCGCTGCCAACCTTCGCACATCGCACATCCCATCCCACATGACAGTTCGGAAATCCCTACCAACGTTTTAATGGCATGAAGACGAACGAAGGCACGGCTACTTACACATTGATCATTACCGAAGCCAAAATAGATTACAAATATTGTTCAAATAGACGTCAACACTTTTGTACTTTCGAAGATTCTAAGAAGTCTTTAAATTTTATTTAACAACATTATTTTTTTTTATTTTTTATCTTAAATTTTGGTTATTAACTTCTAAATAATTTGTATTTAAATTTAGATTTGGCGATCCGAAAAAGTCTCTTTAAAAAATATTTTCTTTGTTAATTTACTGTTAAAAATTTGTACGTTCCGTTTTGTACAGTTACCGATTCTAATTTGACACTAGACATTTAATTTATCGAAAATTGTTTTTATAAAATGTTATATTCTCTTTAGAACATAGTTGGCATCGTTTGGCAGTACTAGAAAATATGAATACTTTAGTATTGCTCTGAATTACATTGTCATATTGAACACCGTTCGAACGTCGATCTCGCAGAGGCCCGCGTCGCGGAGGCCGATCTCGAAGACCCTACGCGACTCCGCGTCGCAACAATACTGTTCATTTTTAAACCTAACGTCAATATTTTCCTACCCTTATAATACACAATTAAAAATTAATAAAATGCGGCAGAGTCCTGCGTTTTGGCATCGTCCGTATATTGCACATGGTGGTCGCGGGCGGCTCAGGCGGTCGGCTGCGGTCATTGCAGGCCGGGCAGCTGCGGGTGCTCGGCGCCCAGGTCGAACAGGTGGTGCGGCGCCGGCGCCAGCGCGCTGTGCAGCGCCGACGTCTTCAGCAGCCGCTTCAGCATGCCGCTGGAGCCGCGGTGCTGCAGGCTCTTGTGCGTCGTCAGCGAGTTCTTGGTCCGGTACCGCCGGTGGCAGAACTCGCACACGTACAGCGTGTCGGACTGCTCGTGCTTGTCTTGGAAGTGTCGCTTCAGGGAGTAGTAGCAAGAGAACGTCCTGCGGCAGTAGGGACACTCTTGCGGCTCGTTGATCCCGCCGGCGGTGGGCGGGGGCATACGGAGGGGCGGTACAGCTGCAAACGAAACGGGCACATGTACGGGGTTCGCTTTGGCGCCCAGCACGAGTGGAATCTTGCGGCGCTTCCTAGACTATTGCGTTTCAATTGACCAGGATTTAGGAAACGACAAGACTACATCAAATACAGTTAATATGGTGGAACAGATAAAGGATATTAACATGTCAATACAAATTTTGGAATAATATTGCTTGTTTTACCTTTTACACGCTCAGAATTTGTTGAAAGCATTCGTTGAAGGAATCGCCGCAAAGCTCTCTCTCGTGCTGATGACGCGACATTATACAATTTAATTATCCTCTCCTTGTTCCGGTATAGTAATAATGAAATTTAGAATTCTTTAAAGCTTGTAAATATATAGCATGTACAATAGAAATATTCATACTAATATGCACTGTACACATTGACTAACTACACAGTAATCACGAGGTTTGATATTGAAAAATTTAAAGAAATTCTCTCAACCACAATGACACAATAACACGTAATAACAAAAATGATAGAAGCATGCTCCAAGCAACACAACAACGTCAAAACTGCGAAACCCGATGGGAGAGGGGCTTTGGGGGCTTAACATAGAAATAATAAAAAAAAATAAACAAAAAAAAGTAAATTAACAAAAAAAGGAACAAACTTAATAAAGAACCTTAACCTATCTCATCTATTATCAATGGTATCAGCATTAGTTTGTTTTTCTATGAACATTTTCTAACCTTTTTCAGTGTTGAAATGTATAGCTGTTGGCTGGTTGGCTTGGTGGTTCTCTTTGCTAGATGATTTCTGCCGCTCGCCGCGCCAACTCCGTCCGAGTAGTCACTAAAAAAATCGGCTCGGGTCCTCTCCCGGCCTCGACTTGTGGTAGGTATATATATGAGTCATCAACGAGTTCCTCGAGCAGTACACTCGCTCGCAAATAGTGCAGCGGTACTCCTCCTGCCGTTCCGCGTGCTTGTCCGCGATATGCCGTTTCAGGGATGCCTTCGAGCATAGCACCTTTGGGCATTGCATACAGGAGAATAATTTTTTACCTGCAAACAAATCGAAAAAACAAAAAAATATGGGGTTGCTCCCCGCTCGCGATAAATGAAAAAAACTCGGTTATCGCCTAGCTGACTCGCTTGGAACTCAATCGAAAACAAAAAAGTGAAATAAAGTGTTTTAAAATATGAATAAATAAAAATTGAATTAAAGGAAACAAATAAATGATGGCTAAGCAGAGTGGCCGATGGAGTGTTAGACATGCAATGGTTCGCCGAAGGAAGCAGTCGGAACGCGCTCTATCTACGGCACTCGGTAACAAGCGGCTACAGGAGAGTACAATGAAACTAACGGGAAGTTTTGTATATGTTTTTATTAAAAACGCCATTATCATCAATATTAGGATTTATGAAGTTCGGTTTAACGATTACAATTACACTTTATGAGTAGTTTTAAGGTTTAAAAATTTAAAATTAAGGAAGAGAAAAAAAATCTATTTATACATATTTGACAATGTTTTGATCTACGTAGTGGTTTTGTGGTGTGCAGCCCATTATTGAAATCAGGCGTTTCCGTTTCCTAAACTAGTAGCCAATCTATAACCTTACAGGTCAATGGAAGACAAATTAAAAACAATTTTTGGCACAATTTCTACTAAACATCTAATGGACTGCATTACACTGATGCCGATCAACAAAAATAATTAGATTTAAAGGCAGTAGAACAATAATTTAAGAAAGAAAATAAAATTTTAATACAACAACCAATAAATTAATTTAGATTCCTTATAAAATAAGTAAAAACGCCAACAAGAAGTATAAAGAACACATCGATTAAGGTCTCCACGATATCGTGACTCGAAAAAAATATACCTTAACATGATAGAAAGATAAAAACTTAAACAGGTCACAAAAACAGTCTTAAACTTGCTAAAATTCCTAACTAATGTAGTTTTGACAGGGATGTGTCCTGCTCCAAGAACACGATGTAGTTCGCCCAGTAAAACACACGACACCTCGCCTGTACCACCAATATTTGTTACAACCACATCTTCAACTGTGTCTAACCGTCTTTCCTTATCTATACAATGAACTATATAGTATTTATCATGGTCTAGATATATTCCCATGAAATCATATAATATAGGAACATCTTCAATGCGATCAGACCAAGCGCGTCATGGAAAAGGTACTTTAAATATACGTGTAATCGCATTCATAGAAATAATATTATAGCCTCAATATCGTTGTACTGTTCAAAGGTGGGAATGTTACAACACTTACCTAAAACGTTGAAATAGTATATAACAAGTTGTAACCGTTTTTAGTTCAAAATATCTACTTGAAAGATGTCGAAATGAACGGTCACGTAACAAATGTTCGTGGTACGAGCAACGAGGTCTGAGATCCCATAAAACTTTGCAACTAGGAACAAAAAATTTCAAAAAACAAGATCATCAAATCACAAATTTTGAATTAATACCAACCGAAACGAGTTACGCTTCTGACTTTATATAAAATTTAATAAATAATTGTACATTCCTAGAAATACGCCTAATAGTGTACAATCGCGTACTTAGTCTAATCAGTCTATAGCGCTTATTAATTTTGGCAATTTTGATTTTTTTCAAAATAATTTTTTAACATCTAGTGCTCGCCAACATAGCCAAATAAATAATCCACAGAGTACAAATATATCTATACTCCGCGCAAACCGTACTGCTGTAATCTGCAGCACATCCCTGTATTCATTAAACATATAGAACATACTATTATCGCTATGAATTCAGATAAAATGTTCTTATATCTATATAGTCAACTAACTTAATCCCCAAAACCCAAATTAACAATAGAAACTATCACTAAAATTACTAGACAAAAACAACAACTACTATGTTACGTTGAAAGTTTGCAAACAGCAAATCAAAACTTAACGGTCGTCGCTCGGAATGTCGCGAAATTTTTTAAATTTAGCCTCCGTCAATGGTTTTTCTTAACAATTTTTTTTCTAATACGAACATCATACCAATTTAGCACCAAATCTCTAGTCTTCCAATTAGTTTAAAAATATTAATATAAAGCTTATAAACAACTAAACAAATTGTAGTGGCTAAGCGTTTATGCATCTAGTAATAACAACATAATCTTATAACATATAGTATTAAAATATGTAGGAAGCCTCTTATACGTGTTAAATAGCAATAACCCCCTAGTTAATGTGTTTCGAACACAACTTCTAATAGAATTAGAAGTACGCAAAATATGTCTTTTTTCGAATAATAGAAAACAATATGTAAAGCAGGCACTAATAATTACTTAATATGTATATTCATACAATAAATTATGTGTTTACACTTACATAATATATTCCTTACGGCTATAAAAGAAAATTGGTTTAAGCGACATCTATTGACTCGAAATGGTGATGTATTTAACTAGAATATTCACATCGATAAATTGTGCTTTGAGTCTAGGTTCAGAAAGTGTAATGTTCCGAAACTGTTGCTCTTAAACGAATCCTTTACTATGTTCAAATTTTGTTCAAAATATACTAAGGTATGGTACACGTGGAGAAAGAAACGACTATAGCTATGTCATTCTGAACCTAGACCTCCGGAACGTATGTCTACTCTATTTGCATAAAACAAACTTGTATTTTATTATTTACTATGGCAAGCAGGATTTATATGAATTAGAGTAATCAAAAAATTCACACTGTTCAAATTTAGGAACATTTAACACTGAGAATTACTAAGATTTTACAATTATCATCTATTTTACGTTTAATATCAATAATAAATTTGAAATTAAAAATAACGTTTTAAAATTATGTGATAAAAATTGTGTAAACTTAAAAGAAGCCGATTATAAAAATAGTAAAATCGACGAAACGAACACATTGATAGTGATGAAAGACTTATATAATCTAAATAAAAATATAAAATAGCCATAATATTGATTCCTTTACATGGCACATTGCTGGCTATGCCTCGATCGCGGAAGTGAAGAAGAGTCGACTAGATTCAGTAGAGTCGACGCGGAAGTTCAGTTTGTGTTGTGTCGTGTTGTGTCATATTGTGTTGTGTTGTGTCGTGGACTATTGCGGATATATGTGAGTTGTATCTTGTCGGTGGCCGGTTGTTTCCTAGTGGTGCGTTTGTAATCCTTATCTATTGGTGCTATGTATTTTCTGAAAGTATCAGTCTTACAGTCAAAACGAAAACACCTTAATAAAATTAATAGTAAAAAAATCAAAAGCCTCATTAGCCAATTATATATCAGCGTATATAATTTTATTTATTTTTTTAAATAGAATTTTTAGTAATCTCGTATAAATATCTAAGAGTGAGATCATGAAGGTAAAATACAGAATAAATAAAATTGCAAAACGCCGAAAAATGAACACAACGTTAAAACGATACGCCTCTTTTGTCGCTCACAACGAACACTGTTCAATTTCATTTTATAAATTTAAGCCTAATATATAAATTTACAGCACCAAGATTTTTCTCTTTTTCAAAATATTAATTTTCTCTTCGCCTTATTGTCGCACATTTAACATAGTGTAAAAATTCAGGAATCGTTCAATGCGGTATTGCACATAGCGGGCGCGCGCTTACAATTCAACCGAGAGTCGCCCGCGTCACCCCACCCGCGCCCCGCGCCCCGCGCTCACACCCCGCGCCCTACAGACAGAGAAAGGAAATGCACTAAAACGAACGGAGAGGAGAGAGAGCCGCCTTAGACGTTGAACTGGTCTTTGAATTTGTAGAAGTCGGGCGGCGCGTGCTGCGGGTGCGCGGGGTGCGCGGGGTGCGCGTGCGGCACGTGCGGCGCGTGCGGCAGCGCGAGCGGCGGCTTGTCGGCCGACAGGTTATGCGGCTGCGGCGGCGCGCGCTGGCGCCGGTGGTAGATGCTCTTGTGGTTGTTGAGCGAGTTGAGCGTGCGGAACACCTTGTGGCACAGCGAGCAGCGCGCCGAGTGCAGCGGCTGCAGGTGCTGCTGCTCCGTGTGCCGCTTCAGCGTGAGGCGCGTGGACAGCAGCTTGCCGCACACCTCGCAGCGGTGCCCCGCGCCCAGCGGCCCCACTGCGCCACACATAACGACCAACATTAGCGCATTAGTCAATACACACCCACCCCCAGGGAAAGGGCACACCAACACCACCGCTCGCATCCGACAGGTCCCATTCCGGAGGAACCAATTGGCACAGACAGTGCCGCCGTTTGGCGTTTCGAACCTGTCGTAGAGGCAATTTAACGTGATTCGAAAGAAATTGACTAATGCGCTTAAAAACGTTGGTAGTTATGCGTGTACCGATCACGGGTGTCCCAATTGGTTCCAGGAGCGAGCGTGCGAGCGCGGGCGCCGCAGCTCGCAGTATACATACATTATATAGGTCAATGCGCATGCAAGATACACGTAAAACTATGCTATGTACATGTTAGGAACATATCGCGTTACATAATTTCTTTAAACTTAACAAAGGTCTACGGGCAAGAGTATGGCGTTTTAGGTGGTTAGGATGGCAGCTCGGTTTCTTCGAATGGCAACGTGTATGGCAACGGTTTCTGGCGTCAATTGACCGGGTAGAACGGGCCCTGGCCGGAGGGCGCTTGCTGCTTGCGGTGATAGATCGACTTGTGGTTTCTCAAGCTATTCAGGCTGGAGTATACGCGCCGGCAAATGTTACAGACGGGCTCCCTGGAGGGTCGCATGTGAACGTTTTGTATATGCCGTTTGAGCCGCGTCAGGGAGGACAGGCTCTTGTTACAGGGCTCGCATCGGTACTCTTCCTGGGGGGTGCGGGCGCCACCTGGTCACAACACAAGCAGTTAACCCCATGGAAGCTTCCGAACGCACTTTTAATGCACTCACTATCGTAGCCTCTCGACTTTACAAGCACCGCCACCCCCCACTTTGATGATAGTCATCCGACGCGCCGATAGCCAAGCGGTATTAGTACGCATAATTTTGTTTCTCTAATTCGACCTACGTCTTAGTAAAGCTCAGCCATGATTGATGAAATCATTGTTTTCATAACAAACGGCGGCCGCGTCGTCGAGTGCGGTTTCGGATATCTCGAACAAAAGCGTTAGTATTTCTTCAATGAAATGTCTTTTTAATATAAACTGATACCACAAAACCATTGCTAAATTCCATTGTCTGATCTTGTGTGCCCCAACGTTATTTCCCAAGACAATTATGATTGAGGGTAATACGAGACTGTTTTAAGAAATATGAATGATTCATGGGAGCGTTTAAATAATTTAGTTGTAAAATTTTGTCAAATTCGCGACGTTACGATATCGGATTTTCTTCTTTTTCTTCTTTTGCACGTTGTTTTTTTTTTAATTTATAGCCAATTGTATAGTACAATGTTAAGTGCATATTTTAATGATTTGGAAAAGAAAAGAAATTAAAAATAAAGGCGGGTTAAATAAAATTTCGGGAGGTCGATCGGGAGTAGTGGGAGGAGGGATCGTCCTAATACTTTCAAGACACATCTATAAAACAAGCTAGCAATCGTTTGTAAAGTAAACATTAAACTATAGTTACAATACATTAACATGCACGGCACGTTGCGTTTTGGTTCAATGATCAATTCTCGTGTCACAGAGCCGACAGTCCGACTAACTTTGGTTAATTTGTGCCTGCTACGGATGTCCATCGAACCATAACACAATAAGCTAACATTAATATTGAGTACAGAACACAGAGCACAAAATGAAGACATATACAGGTTAGGAGGAGATATATTAATATACATATATATTAGAATATGTCACGTGATAATTGCCTCATACAATTTTAAATATAAAAACCTAATAATGATATATAAACCTAATAATGACAGAGCAGAGAGGAAGCGGTGATGGTGGCATACGACAGACAGTGCATTAAAAATATCGTTTGGTTCAATATATGTTGGTAATGCATAAAATAAACTTGTTGCTAGACAAGCCGTTACTCACCTTGTGATGTGCCAGCGATGTTGTCAGTCAGGGGACTCTGCAGACCTGAAATTATTACATGACCTCAAAAATCTTTCTTAAGTTTTGTAACAAGAAATATTTCAACATATCAATTTAAAAATTCATAACTATTTAAGTAAGTAAAAGACAGTAAATTAAGTAATTCCTACCGGCCAATGTAGACGATGGGTCAGTGAGTGACATTGGGTAGTTAAAGTTGTGTGATGGGCCAAATATTTTAGTGTCGGCTGGCGATATGAAAGGCGGCTGTGGCATCTGAGGCGGTGGCGTGCGGTCGTCGGCGTCGGCTGAGCTGGCGCGGGATGGCGGCCCTCCCTGAGGCAAACAAGTATAGGCATTAAAGTCTGAATATCTGTTGAATATCTGTTTAGTACTTAATCTATGAGCGTTTAGATTTCGCTCGTAATTTGATGCTGAATTGTGATAGTTAAACTACTGCAGTACATTTGATAAGATTATTTCTCGGTAATTTTTATAATTAACTATAAAAAAGAATTTGGCTGGCTAACCATAAATAATTCAATATCAAGTGGACCCATTTTGATGATTTTTGGTTTTTCAAGAAAGTTATTAAGGAACACAGCTTTTTTGGACAGCTAGCATATAATAATCAATAAGTACCTATATTTTAACATTTTTTTTTAATCAAGTACGTTTTTATAACTAAAAACTAAATAAAACAAAAAATTTTTATAATCTTATACACAATTACATAAAATGCCAAGTCCATAAGGAAATATACATTATTATATAGGCAGGACAACTTATCTCTGGGGAAACCAGCCTCGAACTATTAAAGTTAGACGAGCAATCTAACTTAGTAATAACTTTTTGTGCCTAAGCTTTGCTCTGAAAATCAACGCTTTGATAAGAAATGCGTACTTCAATATATTGTTGTCTTTGATATCGATACTGGAAGAGATTTTTCGAATAAAATAACAGTTTCAGTCTGTTATTTTAGTAATGACAAGAGATATATGAAATACATAAATATATAGAATTTTTTATTACTGATTAATAAAACATATTTTTATTTATTATTGTTCCAATAAAATTAATTTTTAAGTAAAAAAAAAAAACAAAAGATCATCTAGGCTAAGTTGTTCTTATCAATAGTGGAAAATTTATAGGTATTGTGCGAATTTAAGCTGATTCAGTAATATTAAATCAATATTACATCATGATTTACTATTTTTATCAAAACAATTTTTTTTATGACTGCCATCATTGTCATAATAATAGTTAGTATTAACTACTTAAAACTAGTTAAAAGTAGTACATATCGTTTTGTGATTATTTTTTTATGTAAATGGATAAAAGTTAGTACATGATACTTATTTTATTTTTCAAAAATATTGCGAAACCGTTAAATATTGCTCAAGACCTAAGATTACTTAAAAAAAACCTTATTTAGTATTTGTTTTCTCGTTGTTTAAATGCTTCTTTGTTTTTTATTACAGCTTGACCATAATATCCTATTTTTTGGAATATATTTTAGTCAGTAAAAGGCTTATTAGACCACCCAATTTTTAGGGACCCTAACCCTAACTAAGAGTGGTGTAATAAGACTTAGGGAGTTAGTGTCCCGATTTAGGGCGATCGGGTCTGCCCGATCTGCCTAGCTCCCTAAGCGCCCTGCAGATTGGGTAATGTAATAACGTTTAGGGCGGTTAGGGAGCTCAGTTGCCGCGCGACTGTTGCGTGGAGTGGCTGCTTTTGTATGTAAGGTGTCACCAAACTTCCCTACTACAGGTTTATATAACTTAAAAGGGAAGTTCCAAATGTTTGTGATCACACCGCCATGTTAACAAATAAATAAATTGTTTAAATCAATTGTTTATTTAATTGTTTTAAAACTCAACAAGTGTTCAAATTGTTCTGCACCTACTCTAATTAATTCATTAAAACTCCCGGTTCAAGCACGCTTAGTATTTGCATATTTGAAAGCTTTTCACGTAACCGCAAATACTCTTTCACCCAGATCTTTCTCTTCTTTTTTTAATATTTGTTATTGCGTCAACAGTTGCCACTGCTACAGCAACTTTTTGAAGTTTCGATACTGACGGCGGCATAATGTAAAATGCAACAATACGTTTATCTCTCCAGACATGCGCGTATAAACTGAGTTAGGGCCCAATTTGCAGAGAAGTGTAATAAGCGCCACACTAACTAGGGAACACGCCCACCCTAGATGCAGGGCCCTTCATATCGGGTAGTGTAATAAGCCTTTAAGAGTAAGACGACGCTAAACTTAATATTATAATTTTTTTAATGAATTTCTTTAAAAATCTTTTGCGATTCTCGAAATTTCACAAATGCTTTGTCATATTAGGTAGATTAGATCTCACATCAATGAAGTCGAAAGATAGCAAAATTAAATTGACTATCGAGATTGCAATCAACGTATCCCCTAAATAGTTAAACAGTTTCCTGTCTTTTTGACCTTGGCTGAATGAATCTAGTACCCGGAAGCTATCAACGAATACTCAGCGTCGTATTGCATACAATGATACTGATAATCGCTTGTTAGAAAAATGCGAGATATTTTGATTGACGTTATGTTTTTGGATGTGTTTCTAAGGATATAGAACACTATAGAATGTACTGGGCCTTATTACAGGCTTTAGTTTGGTTACGTTTTAATGTTTGAATATTGTAAATAATTGATTTTAAAATGGCGGATTTTTGGCGCCAAATTTTCATTTTTTTTTTGTAAGAACCATGAATGATGACATTTTTAGACGCTCTGTATATTATATTTTTTCATAACCTATTAATTTATTAATTCAGTTAAATTAGGGGAAATTAACTTCATGATAATTAATTATCGGTTAAGTGCGGGCTAAATTCAACATAAAGTGTATTTTTATTCATTCTAACATTTGTATTGCGGTAAAAACTGTTTATCAAATGGTTATTTACATAAAGTCTATTCATGCAACTTCCACTGTAATTAAAAAACGAAAATATTAATTCAACCCAAATAGTAATTAAGTACAAAAACGAGGGTAGTTTTATACTCCCTTCTATTTCTACCCTCCAATTATATAAACATCAAAGTGAATTCCCCACAAGTGATTTTATAATAAGATCGAACTTGGGATAACTTTATTTGATAATTAATTAGTAGCAATAAGAATAATAAGATAACAAGCTACAAGTGTCAATTTTTTACTTCTTGATTGGCGCGTTTCAAGAAATAATTGCGATGGAATTTAATTAGTAAATTATGTTTACATTAATCAGCGGTGAAGACGGAATTGGAACATATTTTTCTTCAATCTTTATTTATTTAAGAGCCTTATATATAGGAGGTTTAAATTCGAACCATGTAAGGAGGTTCATATAATTAGCATGATAATAATTATTTTGTTTGAAATAAAATCAATTTACGTTAAAGGTAAGTTTCTTAGCAAAAAAATCAGATATTTTTTTAATAAAATGTATTTCGTTAAAATCCGATATTTTTTAACCGACTTCAATAAAAGGAGGTGGTTTTCAATTCGACCGTAACTATGTATTTTTTATAATAATTATGTATTTCGTCATCGTCCCTGTATCACCCTGTACGTTTTAAAGGATCTCAATTACTTAGATTGAATTTATTTGAATATGTATTTTAAATTCTAATCCCAACTTCCCTCTCTCCAACTCTCCCAGGTATCCACTAACTATAATACGACATCAAACATTTGCAATAGAGATTCTTAACTCATTAAAAATCGAAGATTTCTTACCATTTGTCTATGATGGGAGTGCGGCGGCGTGTCATCATTGCTGCGATCTATATCAGCATTCGTCGGGCAGATCATATCCAGCGGCTCGTTCTTGACTTCATCCATCAGCCGCGGCGACGGAGACAGCGAATTCGACACTCCATTCCCGTTATTAGGCTGTTCGTGAGCTCTTGTGTTGTTCAGCAGGGGATTCTTGGTGGAAAAGTCGTGTATTTGTGGCTGATCGTTGTTATTATCGTGGCGGGCGCGCTTGATGACGTCAGGGGAGTTGTCCGCGGAGCGGGACAGGCGGCGGGGGGGTGCGTGCAAGCGGCGGATAGGGGGGTGGAGTAGGGCTTCTTCGAGCTTGTCGGTATACGGCGTGTGCGGCGTGTGCGGGGTGTGCGGGGTGTGCGCGGGGTGCGGCGGCGTGTGCGGGGAGGGCGCGGTGTTGGCCCGGGCCAGGCTCTGCACGAGCGGCTGTGGACAATGTTAAGAATGAGCTTTTGCTATAGCTATACCCGTTGTCTTAAAGTTAACAAATATACTAAAACCTTCTTGGAGAAGTACGAGGACTATTGCTGATGGAATGGCGACTAGCTTTCGGTTGCGAAAAGCAATGTTGAATATGATACTGCTTTTGCTTAAAATTAGAATTTTGTGACGTCATAGGCGTTAATTTCAGCCCCCCTAGTCAAGTGGCTTTCTGTTAGCGTAGCGTTCAATAGAATCTTAGATCATTAAGTAACTTAACTTAAGTAAGTTACTTAATGATCTAAGAATAGAATAGACTACGAATGTATGAGAATGACGTAACCTGTAGATACGTTTATCTACAGCCTACGTCAATCTCATACATTCGTAGTCTATTCTATTGAACGCTACGCTAACAGAAAGCCACTTGACTAGGGGGGCAGAACAGAAAACGTTTTATATTTACCGTGAAAAAATAGTTACAAATTATTTTAGAATCATATTGTCCAGTTCTAAACTTAGATACCTAACAAAGGATTCGTATTAGGTTCACAAAACCAAACACAATGTTCTCATTATTCGAAAACGGCTGAACCAACTCGGCTGAGTTTTCCAAATATTAATAGTAGATACCTATACGAAACATTATTTGTCTATGCGTCTGGCTGTACTATTTTATAGTTATAGACTATAGTTTATAATTGTGACGTTGTAAAAAAACTGATATTACTACCAAAAGTTAAAAGAAGAGCATACACTGAAAATTATCATAATTTTATTTTCATCTAGTCTCTAGATAAACCTAAACGTGATGTTATTGCAAAAATACACTATCTACTATTATATTATAGTACTAGCTTCCGCCCGCGACTCTGTCCGCGCGGATGTCGGTGTTCGCGTGGATGGTTTATTTCTCCATTTTGAGTAACTCTGACAATAACATCTTATAAATATCTATTGGACCCAAATACGGCTAGGCCTATAATAATACCCAACGTGTGTTCGCTGTTCTACAGAACAACGTCTATGGATAAAACTGAAAAATTAAGATTATTTTTTTTCTTCGTATTTTTTCAGGATAAAAAGTATCCTATTTTACGCCCAGGATAATAAGGTATAATTATACCAAGTTTCATCGAAATCGAACCGTTAGTTTTCACGTGATGTCTTCACATACAGACAGACAGACAGACAAAAATTTTTTTAATCACATATTTGGATTTGTTATCGATCCAGTAACACCCCCTGCTATTTATTTTTTCAATATTTTCAATGTACAGAATTGACCCTTCTAAAGATTTATTATATGTAATAGATTAGTTTGCGTATTATAATATATATGTATAAATATATATACCATTATAACTGAAGGACATCTGTATTTGCAAAGGTGTTGTATAGTATAATTAAAATAATATGAATATTTGTATTGCTGAAATTATTTATAAAAAAATGTTTCTAAAATTGCATAAATATAAATTCTAATTTTAATGCTTGGATAAGTAATACATGTTCTTACTTTCTTCCCATTTCATGTATTAGTTTGGTTTATATTTTCAGTTTTTAGTATAATTGTAAAAAATACGTGTGGCACTCGAGGACTGCCGCGGTAAATTTTTATAGAAATTACAGTAATATGCATAAATAGTATGCAAATATTTTAAGCTATTGCATAGTATCGCATCGCTGTGCCGGTTGGAGTGGGGGGTGTTAGGTTTTTTCGTTACGGAATTTTTACATTCGTTCGCCGCGCTCAAGGCACGCGATAGAAGCTATGCAATAGCATAATATATGCATACTATTTATGCATATTACCGTAATTTCTATCAAAATTTAAATAAGTTTAAGGAAATTACAATGGCCGTTAATTACTATAGTCTATTATATGTTTGAATAGTCTAGACAGTAGATATCTATTGTAATTACTCAGTTTAATTTATTTTTGTGGCAAAAAGAAGTTTTTGGTGCAATTGTTTCATGATTTGGAATGAATGCATTTTATAAGTACCTAAGGTACTCTCTACTGAATTATGTTTCCGAAAGATGAGCCTACATACATACATAGCGTGTCAAAATCATAACCCTCCTTTTGCTTTGCCGTAGTCGGGTAAAAAGTCTAGCTCCATATTATGTCCATGTGATTTATTTGGGGATAAACAGATTAAAAATTTAACTAAATAATATACTTAATACAAGTGAGACCATTAATTAATATCAGTAATATTAAGAAAAATTAATATTAAGGTAGGTGCTGCTCGTAGCTACGAATACAATTTTAATACTAACCATCTGAAAATATGTTTTTCCTATTGAAATAAAGATATTTGAGACAAAATTTAATATTTCAGAAATATTATATTAATATGATGATACCTACTGATAACTTATTACCTGTGATGCACAAAATAAAACTAAAATTTGATATAGGTAACTAACATAATATAATATAGCCCTTCAAACTCAAAATATATTTTTTTTTATGATTCGAACTCAAACTCAAATTTTAACCATGTAAAGTTTATGTATATTCATATCTTCGTAAGTAGATATAAGACCTACAATACACTAAAAAACAAATGTAGGTACACTAAACTTTAGAAACTTTTAAAATAAGTCTACAAAAATACATACCCCTTGAGCATCATCATTATGCGTGAGGCCAGAAACTCTGAGCACCTCAGCGGTCTTCAAGAACGAGGATAGGCTCCTCTGATGCACGTTCACCTCGCCGTGGTATATGAACTCGACCAGCGCGTGGAGGTCTGTGAACGCCACGTCTTGGAGGACTATCACGGGGTGCTTGCAGGGTGTTGACTGTAAGAGATTGTTTTGTTAGACAGGGGCTAACTATTGTAATTAGGTGGTTATAGTGATAATCGATGTGTGTGTATTAATTGCAATAGGTGTGTTTTTTAAATGCAAAAGATATAGGTACTTAGTCTATACGACTGGTAGATACTTTGACAACAAAAAAGTAGTTGTTATTACCATGAAAATTACGTTATTAACCTATTTTTGTCACAAGTTTGTCTTCTTATAGGTATAAATGTTGTTTCTTACTGAATGTTATCTATACATATAATAAAATCGTAGGAAAGTCAAAACTGTACATTGAATATTTTTTTAAAAGAATACATAATCCATGATCTATAATCGATATAGAAGCCAAAAATATAGTTTTTAGAATTTTTGTCTGTTTGTCTGTTTGTCTGTTTGTCTGTTTGTCTGTATGTTTGACCGAGCTAATCTCGAAAAGTACTGCATAGATTTACTTCAAATTTTGCATGAATATTCCTAAGAGGTCGGGTGAGGATAGTTTAAACATATTATCATGATATCACCTTCGGGGGAGGAGCTGTGAGCCTTTATTTTTCTTACATATTCCGTGTACTACGACAGCGTACAATCTAAAGACTCATGTTTAAATGTTGGTTTCGAGTAAGCCATGCTATTATCTAGCTTTACAAAATAAAAACTATGTCATTTACGTAATTTGGGCAGAGAAACAGTTAAATGAATCTTAGCAGTATAAAGACAAATTTAAAACAGCGCCATCTATGAAGTGTTAGAAAAATCAAACACCCGTAACTATTGGAAATTAATAATCAAATGACGCATATATAATATGTTGTTTGACAATATCTAGATGGACACTATAAAAATTATGCCATTTAAGTAACTTGGGAAGAGAAACATAGTTTAAAGAATGTAAGTTGTATAATGTTAATTTTGTAACAGCGCCATCTATGAGATTTCGTAAAAATCAAATCAATTTAGATGTTAACACTACCGAATACACAGTTGGAAATTAATAATTTAAATATAATTATGTTATTTATTTAACTCTTTAGCCCATATCTTCCCTTCCCTATAAGGTATATTTCGTGTAAATAATAAATATACTACATTTTTTAAAGTGAGGGTAGATGTTTATTATTTTAAGTAAAACTAGACACCATTATCTACAGTTAATCTAATATTGATTGCGTTCATTAGTTACAATTTTTAAAATCTTCGTATTTTATAAATTTACTAGCTTACCGCCCGCGGGTTCGTCCGCTTTGTCTAAAACCTAATAAATTATATACTAAAACCTTCCTCTTGAATCAGTCTATCTATTAAAAAAACCGCATCAAAATCCGTTGCGAAGTTTTAAAGATTTAAGCATACAAAGGGACATAGGGACAGAGAAAGCGACTTTTTTTATACTATGTAGTGATATTTATAAAGCAATTGAATGCCATAAAACCAAAAATATCAAATGCAATCTTCGTGTTTTGTGAATTTTCACCATCATGCGTTCCCACAAAAAGTAAGTTGTTATATAGGTATTTATTTTTTATAATGATAGCAATTCATGTTTTTTGTTGGTAGGTATTATATTACACTTTTAGAATGAAATAATAAAATGATGAATTCTTTTATTATTTTGAGGTGCATTGGGAACAGTACTTTTTGATAAAATTTTATTTGTAAGTAGCTTTTTTTATAGATTTACAGTTAACTTTTGATTTTGTTATTTACTGATTCAATGCTCATAAAATTATATCGCCTTTGGAAGACGATTTCAGCTGATATTTTTACAACACCACTTGAAAATTGATGATTTGATGGTAAAGATAGTAGCAGCGAGGATTAAGTGGAAATTAGTAATCATCCGCTTCGTCAATTTTTGACTGAAGTTAATGTCCAACGTCCAATGGTTCAATCATTGGAAGTATCTCGGGAAATTTTGGAGGATATTTTTCAGGAAGGAGAGGAGGGGCAGCCAACCACATATCAAACGACTACGTTTTAGTACCGAAAAAAATGTTATTCCAAATGAAACGTAAATTTTGCACAAACAACTGTACAAGTAATGTTTTTATTTTGACTTTGCGGTTATCTGATTATAATATTTATCGTTATGGCTATCGAGGTACCGACCGTACTGGGATCAGAGTACATGATACAGTTCATCATCCAGGATTGCTAAGAGCATTTTAACACTGAAAAAGATGTTTTCTTTGAATCGTAGTTGCTTCATTTATTTATTTTTAATCATTTTACATAATATGTTTTATATTTTATAAATATAATATCATTTTCATTATTTAAGTAGATAAAATAAATTATGTAACGGTTTTATAAGAAAACACAGTATATTTATTAGGCGACGGTGATTTCTTCCAGGCAAAAGATATTCATCAGCTCAATAAAATTGAATAGTATGTTGTTAGTTATTCTTTAGATTCACAATTGTAATGAGCATTTCCGCAAGCAAGTTGTATCGTAGTTTAGATATATCATAGTTTTGACATATTAAAGTTCCAACAAAACCCTCAAATTTTTGAGCAGGGTTGAGCAAGATAATTTGAAAAATGTGCCGTGTTAAGTATTATAGAAAAGGTTAGTTCGTTGGTAATTATTATTTCTTCTTCATTTACATGTTGTTAGTAAAAATAAACTTTGACTAACAGTCAAAGTATATTTTAACTAATACTACTTAATATCTATTATACCTACTTATGTTCAGTATTTATCTGTATTATTCATCATCATCAGCCCATATACGTTCCCACTGCTGGGACACGGGCCTCCTATGAGGGTACAGGCCATAATCCACCACGCTGGCCAAGTGCGTGTTGGCGGATGACACATGTCATCGAACTGTTTTAATTCTTCGACATGTCGGTTTCCTCACGATGTTTTCCTTCACCGTTCGAGCAGTGGTGATGTTACAACATGCGCAGATAAATTGAAAAATCAATTTATTTCCTGCGCGCTCGCCTGGTCTCGAACCCCGGACTTATCGATTCGAAGTCCGAGGTCTCACCACTGAGCCACCACTGCTTATCTGTATTATTATTGCTTGGTAATTAATATATTTTCATGTCGTATACCTAATTATAAACATAAGTTTGATGTGTAATTAGCTGGAATTATTTTTACACACTCACAGACTTATATTTTATGTTAAAAGAGTGTTAATAGTGTAAAGCGCGTCACACACGGTGAAGATACTATAATATTTTATCTTAAGATACTGTTATATTTTATATCACAGTATCTTAACGCATCCGGTATCAGCGTTCGGACCATCATTTTTCTTTTTGTCATTGCGTACTAAGACCCCTGTAGAACCG
The DNA here is from genome assembly GCF_061535455.1 of Colias philodice. NCBI lineage: Eukaryota > Metazoa > Arthropoda > Insecta > Lepidoptera > Pieridae > Colias > Colias philodice. Next base: position 11,000,669 of record NC_143098.1, on the reverse strand, counting down.
CCATCCTTTTACAAATGACGCGAAATTTTGTGGGTAATAAAATATAACAGTACTAGATTTCCGCCCGCGGCTTCGCCCGCGTTTTCAAAGGAAAACCCGCATAGTTCCCGTTCCCGTGGGATTTCCGGGATAAAACCTATCCTATGTGTTAATCCAAGTTACCCTCTATACGTGTGTTAAATTTCATTGTAATCGGTTCAGTAGTTTTTACGTGAAAGAGTAACAAACATCCATACATCCATACATCCATACATCCATACATCCTTACAAACTTTCGCCTTTATAATATTAATAGGATCTTAAGATAAAATATTATAGTATCTTCACCGTGTGTGACGCGCTTAAATCATAATATTTTTTCACAATTAATAATAATCCTTTTTTCTAATGGTGTTGGCATTAAATTAAACCACGCTGTCGTTTCGTTCACAAAAAGTGATGTTATGAGGAGCATATTCGGTCCTCATATCATAAAAAATCTGTGCGAAAACAATAAACACGTGTGAGGCCCTCACGGCAGATCGGGGCGGTCTGACGCGAAGTGGGGACAGCGTTGTCACTGTATCGCTCTTGCCACGCTGTTCAACAGACTTATACGATAGTTCAGTTTTGTGTTAAGACCGCTGTGACAACCAACCCGTGAGACAACCAAACCCGGTCTCCCCTACTATCCCGTGAGACCGAAACCTTCACTGAGAGGGTATGACGTCTCACAGCTGATCGCAAACGGCATATTGTACTATCCCGTGAGACCGAAACCCTCACTGAGAGGGAATTACGTCTCACTACTGATTTCGACAGTCATATTTTATCTCGAGAATCTGAAACTTTACTCAATATGAAGACCGTTTGACAAATAATAGGGTGCATCATAATATTATTCGATCTCTTGAAGATGAACATGAGTATAAGCAATGACTAGAGTAGGGACGCGAATATTACAATTATATGAGACAAGAACGATTAATAAGTTTGTTTAATGAAAGATTAAGAATTGAAACTATTCGGTCTCTGGAAACGGACGAATAGCGAGAGGCCCGTCTTACTGCAGACAGATTTCGTCATAGTCTTAATGACTTGAGGTAAACAATCTACGAATTCGGTGGTGTGGTCTGACAAATATAAAAGTGAGTTTGCTTATAACCTCACAATTGATTACAGATCATCTTCTGTAAAGGCGTAGTATGTTCTTTTTGTAATGCTTTAAAGTGTAGTAAGGAGTCGGCTTTCATTTGAAGATACAACGGAACCTTTGAAATCACTACTTTTAGAGGAACATACTGTGCAATATAAACTGTTATTAGACAATATTCGCTCTTATAGTAGCGCGTTTCAAATGATCCTTTGGTGCTCAATAATTATCAGAAGGTCCGTTCATGCTTAATTTTAAGATACAAGGTCAATTTTACCATTTGATAGGATCCCTTTTGCCTGTAGGCCAACCTAAGATTGTTTAAATAGGTATATTTTGTATTCGACCACAACGAATAGTGGAATACAAGAAATCAATATTTCTCAAATTTAAAACTGAACTCATTTCACAATTTTAGAACAGGTTAATTCGTATGTATGCAGTTTTAAATCGACATTAGAAGCTTTTCCTCAAGATGGTGATATCGGCACTCAGGAACTCCCTGGACGTGTTATAACGCCCAGGCCACAGTATTACAAATTTTTCCTAAAATAGAGCAACGAATGTATTTTCGCATAGCAACGGAGGGGAACTCGCAGGGGGTCAAGTGACGCGTCACGCGGGCCACTTACCACAAACATGCTTAGTTTGTGGTACCGAGCGCGAAAGAAAGTCATCGTGTTTTTAGTAAAGTTACTATGTTAACTAACGTAATTTAATACTTAAGTACATATTCTATAATGGTGTGCTCAAACTGTTAATCTACATTTAATTTAGATTATTGTATTTTTATACTAAGTAATGTAGAATTTAAATCACATTCATTCATTTTTTCTTCAGATTTTAAGATTTTCTTATCAGAGTGTTCAATTTTAATGTAAGTAGTAAAATTTTATAAGAGACAATAATTAAGAACATTCAAAAATAAAGTGTCACGTATTTTTTTTAAACGACGAATGACGAAAAACGACCTAATCGCGGACGAAGTCGCGGGCAACAGCTAGTAGTGTAATAAAGACCAAGAAGAATTTAGAAGACCAATTTATTATGTCAAGTGTTATGAACTTATGTTACATGTGAACAGTATTTAGTCCATAAATCTCATCCTAAGTAAGTTAAGTTTATCCCAGACCTTACGCAAAGTTGGCTAAGTGTAAGCACGTCAGGTTGGCCGAGTGGTCTAAGGCGCCAGATTTAAGCTCTGGTTCCCGAGAGGGAGCGTGGGTTCGAACCCCACACCTGACAAAGTTGTATGTTTTAATTTTTTTTCTTATAAAATTATATTTTGAAACAAATTTGTACGTATAATATTATGTGTAATGTACCCTTACTGACTTTAGATTTCCTAAAATATTTAACTAAACTGGACATTTCGTACTTTTAATAGGTACCTAAAAGTGATTATTAATTTTGTTACCTATTTGATAACTTAAAAAAAAATTGCCATTTATTTATAAGTATACACATGGGCTATTATTAATTATTCGGTTTATTCATTTTTAAAGTTCCAAAAGACCTACTCGATTTTACAAATACTTTTTCATATTACTAAAACTTCTGCTATTTTGAGTAACTTAAACTTTAAAACCGACTTAAAAACAGAAGGTTTGATTTTTTTGGTGACATTTTTCGAACATAAATAAGGGTTGCCGCCAATCAATTTTTACCAGGGCTGTCATTATTAAAACACTAAAAATACGCTATAAGTCTTACCTTCAGCAATTCTCTAAAATACGGGCTGCACGCTGACAGCACAACGCGGTGCGCCTTCAAGCTCTTGCCGTCACACGCCAGCGTGACGTCCACGAAGTCTTCATCATCACGAAGGTTCTCAAACGCGCTGGTGATGCTGCTTTGATAGTTGTTCCAGCGGAGACAGAAGTGTTGGGTGTCCACCATCTTGCTTAGCGTGTCATGTGTCCGGGGTCTGGGGGAGATTGAATTGTTAGTTGTGTTTTTGGTAAGGAAAGGAAGAGTTTTAATTTGAATGCTTTTTGCTAGTTACTTTATTATCAAGTAAGGTATTTGAGTAATAAAATATGTTTATAGAGGATATAAGTATACCTAGATGGAGGAATGGAAAATACTCTTTCGCGGATCTGAATTAAATTGCAGGTTAAATTTAGTACAAAATTAAAAATTTATTTTGTCAGTAGGTAACATTGCAGGTTCAACCTAGAATATTGTAACGCATTTTATTTGGAAAATAGGTTTCAAAGACGCACGCAAAAAACAACCTAAATTTTATCGGCCTATATTAGTGTATTTAAACCACACTACAGTCTACACTATATGCAAGCAAACCTGTATGATGAAACTAGTGTAATGCAAAAAATACATAAAGCCCATAAATTAGGTCACACTAAGCATAACTCGTACGTTGGTCGCTAACGAAAAACTGTTTTATCACGTCACAATGTTTTAGTAAAGCATCGATGTAAAAAAGTTATGATATCTACTTTTCTACCTAATAATAATATTGCAATCAAGTTTTATAAACGATGAATAGGTAAATGGACTTATAGAAATAATATCCCACATTCTAAATTTCTTTACATAACTTTACCCTGGCTCCCGCTCGAATTCAAAAGTAAAAAAAAAACAAAATGGGCCATTTCACTAAAGAATAAAGTAACTTTTTAGTGTTAAAAGTATTTAGTTACAATCTTAAATACATATTTATTAAAAATTTAAGAAGTAGGTATACCCATGGCAATCATGCAAGTATGTAAATAATCAAATCTCATCTATATTACCGAAGACTGGCCATACAAATATAGGAAATAACTGTCTATAATAATATAAGATATCATCGTTAGATATTATAATATGTAGTTTATAGGTCAAATACTAAACTTCTCCTTAACCCACGGTGGTCCATATTCTAATTCGTAATATCACGAAAGAAATTCGATCTTTCATTGTTATCACACCGGTCACTGGGTTCTATTGTCTACGAATTGTTTAAAAACACCAAAGATATCTTTTTGTGAAAACCACCATTTTATAAATAGCGGTAAAGTTGATAATTGCGTCTCTTGCGCAGTGTGATTCGATTCGAGTAGGGTAAGGTTGCTCAAGTCGTACCACGGCGTTAGTCGTACCCCACCAATATCTCGTCTGATACCATTGAATTGGGCCATCTAGTGTTGTTAACGTGAACTATTTAGTCGCGCGAGCAAGCGTAAACAAGTGGTCAGGCGGTCGGCTTCGTGCAGCGAAAATAATTCAAAAATTAAGTTTTTTATCACTTTTCATGTAAAATTAACGACTCATTCATAAGCTTTTTACGGCAGGAATGTTATCTTTATATTTTGTCTTTGTTTACAACGATTTTTAATGCTTATCTGTCAATTGTTTGGGCATACTCAAACAGGAGAAAATTTTTAGGTTGTGTTAGTAATTTTATTTTTCAACCTCAAAGATAAGTATGCTTAAGTCGTACCTGTTAAAAATTCTTTAGTCGTACTTCTATTTAGGTCTAAGATTTTGTTATTCACTAAAATAATTACCAAATAATATGCTTAAGTTAATCTCAGACTGAATTATTTGTAATTTTAACTTACTTAAAATTGATCTCTTATTATTAAGAATTTTTCTATATAGTTTATTATATCTTCACTAAAGTAAAAAGTTCTAAGTAAAGTTCTAAGTACGACTTAGGCTGTATGTGGTACGAATTAGGCAACTAGGCGCCTTAATCGTACCGAAGGTATGTTTTTGAAAAACGTTAAAATATATATTTTAATATTAACATTGTAAGTTTCTGTGATTTTTTAATAATAGACAACTAAATAAAGATTCAGTAAATGTGGATTATTTTGTATTATTTCAATTGTCGTAATTTCCTTAGGGGGTACGACTTGAGCAACCTTACCCTAATGCATTGTGATTAGGTTATGCAAGTGGCTTCTAAAAAGTACGTTTTATGTGGAATTTTATGATTATTATCATTTGTAATTTAAAGGACATCAAGTAAATATAATATGTACCTATTCTGATTTTTATACCTACCTAATTATAGAACCTATAGGCTATATCCCGTGTCCCGAATAGGTATCTCAAAAAAATATGAATAGAAAAGATTCTCTACTAAAACTTTGCAAAAGAAACTCTATATTATTTTCAAGTAATATTTATTTCAAATTAGATTATATACTAATCCTCCTGATAAATAAATAAAATATTGACTTTATACTTTTTACTCAATCACACTTGAACGACTAAATAAATTCGTCTAAAATTTAGCACAGAATATAATCTGGAATTATTAATTATAAATAGGCTTTTTTCACGAATCACGCGAGTGAAACCATGGTGGAAACGAGTACAGCAGTCGATTTAAAGAAACAATTACAATCTCTAAGTTTTAATACGGTTGTACAAAACCACGTTGAAAAGCGGCATAATTCAAAACGTGAAAAGTCAAGCATTATAACTCTTTTATTTGTATAATCACGTGCTGACGTTATTGTTTGTGCCTAAATACAAGCTTTTCTTTTAGACTCTTCGAATTTGTACGGCTTGAAAGTTTAGCAGAAATTTCGTTGATATTTTATATGATTTCCATGTCAATAAGACATTGTTTTACAGACATGTATAGAGTTATGAAGCCTTTTCAATGAGGTAAAAAATTATATAAGATAATTTTTACTTTGGAATTTAAATCCCTATCTACTTAATGTTATAAATGCAAAAGTAACTCTGTCTGTCTGTCTGTCTGTTAAGCTTTCCCGCTTAAACCTCTAAACCGATTTTGATGAAATTTGGCACAGACAATCTTTAGACCCTGAGAAAGAACATAGGCTACCTTTTATCAAAACACCACGCGGGCGAAGCCGCGGGCGGAAGCTAGTTGACAATATTAGCTTAACTACGTTACTTAATAACTGAATACTCAATATTCACTTCGATTCAAGCAATACTTACAAGAAAAGTTGTCAGTGATAGCTTATAACTAGTACCTAACTAGAATAATTGCACAATATATTTGCAATAAACAATGAAATAAAAACAATAAAAATACGGGTCATGTTTGATAACAAAGCTTCCACATTCTTGCAGATAGTGGTGTTATGACAGTATTAATTATGCTTTTGGCCTATTTTTTCCATTAATTGCTATATTTATTTATGATAGATGTCTACAGGATATAAATAAAATAAACATAAAGTTTGTATCTATGTAAAATGGGACAAACTGTAACTCACATGACATCTTACTAATATTATAAATGCGAAAGTTTGTGAGGATGTGTATGTGTATGTGTGTGTTTGTTACTCTTTCACGAAAATTCTACTGAACCGATTACAATTTAATTTAGCACACATATAGAGGGTAACTTGGATTAACACATAGAATAGGTTTTATCCCGGAATTCCCACGGGAACGGGAGATATGCGGGTTTTTCTTTGAAAACGCGGGCGAAGCCGCGGAAAGCTAGTGTTATTAGAATGAAAGTCGTAGTAATTTTAAAATAATTGTTATAATCTGGGGTAAATGTTCAAAATATGTAATGACGATTCAAAAGTGCTTCGAGAAGAAGTCTAATTGAATAAATAAATGTTTGAGTTTGAGTTTTGATATGAGGTAAAGTTCTGGTAAATTTATGCATTAATTATGAAATAAAAAAAATACTGAAACTGTAGTAATGAAAAATTATAACCGAGTTTAGATTTTCGTTTGCGTAAAACAGCAATTTATTTCACTCATATATTACCCAAGAAATTTTTAAATCTCTTTCGAAAGATAAATTGAATGAAAAAAGTGTAAACTCTAAATACATTAAAAGCAAAAACTGGTGTTTTCACAAATAAAATAAATAACTATTTCTAAATACATTTATAATTTTCCCGCGTAAAAAACGGTTGAACGTGCTTTTGAAAATGTAACGAAATTATACATGAAATAAAAAGCTATGCTTAGACAAGATTTCTAAGTATTTTTTTATATAAAGGGTGTCGTGGCGCAATGCAAATGTGCCATTCAATATAATGAAAAGATTGTAGGCTTTGTGACGCTGGACAAGTTATAGGCGGAGCGGATAGCGATTACTACGATATTTTTGATATAGGTCCTTTTTATTTGACACTAGCGGTCCGCCCCGGCTTCGCCCGTGGTACATGTTTACGTTTTCTAAGAAACATCCTCATACTTCAAGGAATATAATAAAAAAAGAATTATCGAAATCGGTTCAGCCGTTCTCGAGTTATGCGCTTACCAACACATTTTGCGATTCATTTTTATATATAAGAAGATATTCACTAGTTTTCATAAAGACTTCCTACTTGATTTTTACATTTGCTTTTTTTCTGTAGAAAAAACATCATTCGTATATAGGTAAAGTAATTAAAATGTAGCTGGAATAAAATCATAAGTATTTTGCCTGCACAGTAATATGTGTTATCGAATTATATCATAACGTAATTTAGTTATTAACAAAAAGTAATTTCTCTATCTTTTAATTTAGAATAGAATAGAATAGAATAGAAACACATTTATTCCCAAAAAAATGATACAGTACATTAAATTACAGACAACATTTATAACTTAAAAAAGGTATAAAATTACAATATGTAGACGTAATAATATTATATTATATCTGTATCACCTCAGGGAAAGGGATTACTGACTCAGCATAAATGTTACAGCTGAGGCTGTAACTCTGTTATTCTGTCAGCACCATATTAAATAAAGAGTCGAGTGACTGCAAAGAGTATTCTAATATTAATGTAGCAATTACGGACTAAATTATGCTATAAATTTCAATTTTATATCATCAAGAGTTATTAATAGATTTTCACTAAACCGACTTACTGCATTTAAAATATTTTATTACCATCTAAATCGCTCCCGCTTATGACTTACTTCCAAACTGCGTATACTATCTGCCCCTATTTAACTAAACACCATCCATCTTTTGCTCAAAAGGTTTTTAACGCCTTTGCAATTGTTACTTTATATAGAGGTGTTTCTGTCCGTTTATTGAATCAAATCCGATTTATTTAAGGATTATAATTGTGTAGTTTTTATATAATAACGAGGGGCTGGCTTTAGAGTTAAATAGAACTAGTAATTTTTAAAATGTAGTAAGTATACACCTATCTATTACAAGCTGTGCTCCGCGGTTTCACCCGCAGCAGGATGATAGCTTTTGGTCTCTTAGCAAGATGATAGCTTTTAGAATATATAGAATTTTTCAAATCGGACCTCGTTCCTGAGATTAGCGCGTTCAAACAAGCAAATAAACAAACTCTTCAATTTATAAAAAAAAATTAGCTTTCCGCGCGCGGCTTCACCTGCGTTTTCAAAGAAAAATCCGCATAGTTCCCGTTCCCGTGGGATTTCCGGGATAAAACCTATCCTATGTGTTAATCCAAGTTATTCTCTATATGTGTGCTAAATTTCATTGTAATCAGTTCAGTTGTATTTGCGTGAAAGAGTAACAAACACACACACATCCTCACAAACTTTCGCATTTATAATATTAGTAGGATACTCTACTAGAACGTAAAAACTTGGGTCATTTTATCAATAAAAATCATTATCAATGCATTTTAACTTGCTGAAATCTAATTTTCGAGATAACGAATATATTTGGCCGTCATCTGGTATGATATAGTTCTAATACCTTTAATCATAGTTGTGAATTCTTATCAAGGAGATATCGATTTGGCTAAGTGCGAGTCGGGCGAAGAAAAGTGTTTTCTGTATATTTTTTTTTATAATTTTAGTTATTATATTAGTTAAGTGTTAGGCATTTTTTCTGCCTGAATTTAAAGTTTATAGAATCAGTAGATGTTGGTAGCATTCATATCTAGATTTGCAATAAAAAATAAATTGTTTTCACATAAAAAATAAAGGGAAATTAATAGAAAATTGCAGGTATAAATTTTTTGTCTATTTTTTAAATTAAAATATCTAGAACGTATAGGATCTAGAAGTAGGTATATTTGCGACCCATTGTTACAAATTTTCATTTTTATTTTGCGTTCCGTGAATAGTTTTTAATTTCAAAATGTACGTTTCGCAATTTTTTATAACATTGATATAAAAATTCATCAATCAACGTTTTTAATGTATTGTAAGAGTTCCGATTATGGTTCTGTTCCCGTTTTTGCGTACATAAGTCAAAATCACTACATAGTAAACAAAGTCGCTTTCTCTGTCCCTATGTCCCTATGTATGCTTAAATCTTTAAAACTACGCAACGGATTTTGATGCGGTTTTTTTAATAGATAGAGAGTGATTCAAGAGGAAGGTTTTACTATATAATTTATTATGTTTTAGACAAAGCGGGCGAAGCCGCGGGCGGAAAGCTAGTATATTATGTGCTACATTACAGAATAATCTATGTGCTTAATATAATATAGACTTTTAAACAAACAAACTCAAACATTTATTTATTCAATTAGACTTCTAGAAGCTCTTTTGGATCGTCATTACATATTTTTAACATTTACCACCGATTCGGAAAGCAGTATCTATGGAGAAGAACCGGCAAGAGACTCTATAGTTGCTCTTTAAAATTTTATGTAAGAGTCGTCCAGTTATTTATGAATTTTGACTAACTTTAGAGTTTATAATCCATACTAATAATATTATAAATGCGAAAGTAACTCTGTCTGTCTGTCTGTTACTCAATCACGCCTTAACTGCTGAACCAATTTGCATGAAATTTGGTATAGAGATATTTTGATACCCGAGAAAGGACATAGGATAGGTTTTATCCCGGAAATCCTACGGGAACGGGTTTTTCTTTGAAAACGCGGGCGAAGCCGCGGGCGGATAGCTAGTATGTATATAAGTCTATATGTAGCTGATTCGGCAGACGACGCCAATAGAATATTATAACTAAGTTGAAGAAAGTTTAGTATCCACTTACCTATAGGATTCATTCTTACTTCTTAGACTTTCCACAAAATCTAAACTAATATTATATAGCTGAAGAGTTTGTTTCTTTGAACGCGCTAATCTCAGGAACTACTGGTCCGATTTAAAAAATTCTTTCGGTGTTGGATAGCCCATTCATCGCGTAAGGCTATAGGCTATATATCATCACGCTAAGACCAATAGAAGCGGAGCCACGCGGATGAGACCGCGGAGTGCAGCTTTAGTTATTTCATTTCATAAAATATATCGGTCAAGCCGCCTAAAGGTTATTTAATAAAGTGTGACCCCTTGTATATAGGTATAGATTTATCGTAACTTACGCATTGTATAATCTCTTTTAATTAGTGTTTTAAATGATTAAATAAAACTAATTTTAACTGCCGATCCCAAATCGTTATCGTTTTGCAATAACATAAAATGCATACATAGATAATGTGAATTCTTATTTATAAAAACTTTATCTACATTTCAGATTATATATTGGAATAATATGACACTTTTCGGGAATTTTGTATTTCATTCCTCAATTAGGTATGTCACGTTTAAAATTAGATTCATTATAGTTGAGCTTTTGAGCAGGTTTTTGGCGAATTACATGTATATATTTTAAGTAGGTTAAAATACAGTAATATGTATAACTAGCTATGCCGCGCGGTTTCACCCGCGTTCCTCGATAAATGGGCTATCTAACACCGAAAGAATTTTTCAAATCGGACCAGTAGTTCCTGTGATTAGCGCGTTCAAACAAACTTTTCAGCTTTATAATATTAGTATAGATTAACCTCTAAATTCTAAAAAAAAAATATATCTTTATGATTGCGCAAAATGTATGATGGAGCTTTCATTTAGTTGAAGAATTATTATCATATTATTTAAACTTATTTTATGTACCACGTGTTTTCATTTTCTAATCGATCTAACCCAGTGATTTATGTATGACACAAAGAATGATTAGATAAAAAATACATAAATACAAATTGAATTTATTTAAAATAAATTTCCAAAGATTTCATGATAGAGCAACTTTTCAAAAACGAAATAGCAGATGCAGGCATAAAAAAATTGACCTCTAAAAGAAATGAGAGAAATTATATTGATTATAAATTAAGTAGGTCAATTGATTTTTAAACAATAACCGTCTTCAATTTATAAAAATACGATACAATGGATGTGATATAATATATATATTTTAATTATTTGTGTTTTTTTTCAAAATGTATTTCAGTCAAACTCATAACAGATTCTTAATAAGTAATACATAGATATTATTATATCTCTACTGTAATGTTAAAAATCAAATCCCTACTAATATTATAAATGCGAAAGTAACTCTGTCTGTCTGTCTGTTACGCTTTCTCGCTTAAACCTCTCAACCGATTTTGATGAAATTTGGCACAGACATTCTTTAGACTCTGAGAAAGAATAAGCTCTTCCTTTTATCAAAACACCACGCGGGCGAAGCCGCGGGCGGAAGCTAGTATTTTAAATGCACAACTTAATATCATAGCTAAAAATACAACGCCTTACCTCCAACGACGATCACCATTAAAATAAAAAATAATCTACAATTATATAATTTAGGTATTTAGGTACATTTAATAAATTAGATCTGCACAGTACAGCGATAGCCATGCGTTATCGCGGTTTTTTGTAAATTTAGCGCTTTATCAAAAACCTAGGCTACCTGATATCTTATCAGGCATATAGTTTAGGTTTCTGTGCGATTCTAGTGTTGAAACCAATTTTTTGTGATAAATTATTGTGGATATTTTAGCTACGTGGAATATTAGGTACTGGAGGAAATAAATGTTTGTCAGTTTATTCGTAGAGCTGTAAATCGATTTTAGATGTAGTTTTCGCTATTTTGTAGTTCTTCAGGAATATTAATTAATATATTATATACTTAGAAGCTAAGCTTCTCGGTAATTTTGTATTCAGTAGGTCTGATAATAGATATAACATATTTTATAGCTCCTAAGTAAAACAAAATTTGCCGGATTAGATAGTAAACAAAAAATTGTTCTGGTCAAAGTAAATGGACACAATTGGTAGACAGTATTTGAACAAATTTTAAAGAAGATAGATCTTTACCTTGAGATCATACAGAAAGCTATAACTATGTTGTTTTTATAGCATTTATAATAAAATAATTTGATTAGGATATTTTTCATCATGGGTAAAATCGATCGTTATACAAAAATATATAAAACTAGCGGTCCGCCCCGGCTTCGCCCGTGGTATATGTTAACATTTTCTCTACATAAGAACCATCCTCGTACTTCAAGGAATATAATAAAAAAAGAATTATCGAAATCGGTTCAGCCGTTCTTGAGTTATGCGCTTACCAACACATTTTGCGATTCATTTTTATATATAAGAAGATTATAGCATAGCTTTTACTGTCTCACAGACCCAATCTTTCTATTTGTTATGAAGAAATAACAGAAATAATACCATCTGTATAATCGAAAAAGTCCTTGGCTATTTTAATTTGTCTCTAAATTGTAAAACACGGAAATAATATTTTTTTGTTTAATTTAAAGTATTTATTTTACGGTGTAGTTTCTTATCTATAGATAGATTTAAAATTTTAATTGATCTGTTGTAAAACAAGTTGAACATATCTTTTTACATAATATTACGTAACTAAGTACTTTTGACAAACTCTGAAAATGCTTGACCGGCGATTTTTATGATTTTTTTATGTATAACTAGGTATATATACATATGTATAAGTATTAGGTATAGGTTAATAGAAATTCATCATCCATACTAATATTATAAATGCGAAAGTAACTCTGTCTGTCTGTTACTCAATCACGCCTAAACTACTGAACCAATTTGCATGAAATTTGGTATGGAGATATTTTGATACCCGAGAAAGGACATAGGCTACCTTTTATTGCGAAATATGTACCACGGGCAAAGCCAGGGCGGACCACTAGTAATTAATAAATTGCAAAAAATTGTGTGTATGGTATTGTCCCAACAGCGATAACAATTTTTGCTATGAGTTATTTTTTTGTTTAATCTGATTCTGTACTAAGAACCATTTATATAAAATAGCTCGTTTCTTTTTGATAAGCGTAGTTAGGTCGTGGCGTTTCAACTCTGACACTAACTAGATAAAGCCTAAATTTTTAGTTCTTAACCGATAACGCACTGAGATAGTGCTCAAATGTAACACTATAGGTTGAAATATACACTAATTATAAATAATATCACGACAAAGTCATTGGAGACAAATTTATTTTGGTAATTAAAAATTTTAACGGATTTTTAACGCGATTTGTTCATCCCTACTAATATATATATAATATATTCATATATTAATATTATAAATGCGAAAGTAACTCTGTCTGTCTGTTACGCTTTCCCGCTTAAACCTCTCAACTGATTTTGATGAAATTTCAGACAATCACAGACAATCTTTAGACCCTGAGAAAGAACATAGGCCAAAATACCTTTTATTGCGAAAAAACACCACGCGGGCGAAGAAACGTCGGGATAATAAATGAATAAATCGCGTTTAAAATCCGTTAAAATCTTTAGTTTTCTTAATGTATAATACTCGCGTAAAATAAAAAAAAAAAAAAAAAAGAAAATACAAATAATTTTGTCAATTAACTTAAGTATTTTTTATTTGAAAAAAAAAAACAATTATATTCAGTAAAGCTTAGAAAAGATATGTAAAAGATAAGAACGTATTTTATATAATAGTGAGATTGAGATATGGGTGTGATAATATATGAAACTAGAGGTCCGCCCCGGCTTCGCCCGTGGTACATATTTCGCAATAAAAGGTAGCCTATGTCCTTTCTCGGGTATCAAAATATCTCTATACCAAATTTCATGCAAATTGGTTCAGTAGTTAAGGCGTGATTGAGTAACAGACAGACAGACAGAGTTACTTTCGCATTTATAATATTAGTATGGATGTAGTGAATTGACCCAATATCGAATGCACTTTTTATCACTGTCATGAGTTTTCCTTTTATTGTAATTTATCAGCACATTTTCAATACTTGTTAAATAATTTTGATAGAAATCTTTAAGACCGTAGAAATATATTTAGGAGCATAGAAACATATATTAAAAAAATCAAGATATAAGTTACCTATAAAAAAAACTTTTTTTTTTCTAAAATGACTGAATAATTGTTTTGCTCAATAAATATCCTTATATTTCTAATATTTTTTTATGAAGTCAAAATAAAAGAACGTACCCTCTTATTATAAACTTGGTAAAACAATACCTATAGTTTTAAATAATTTGGAAAATCCAAAAGTGCACGCCTCATAATTTTTTTTTAATAAATATTTATTAATTATTATTTTTGTTTATTTAATAACAATTAAACCACATCGAATCAGACCCTGAAAAATGAAAGGGTTCTATTCCTGAGCATACTCAAGCGTAAGAGAAAAAAAAAGACTCGATTAGTAAAGTATTTCGGTCGCTATCGTGTTAACAAGAAAAAGGATCCGCACATACAGACACACGGACGTCCAAGACAGAACTTTTTTAAACTGTTTTTTAACTAGTTTAAATAACAAAAATGACATCAAAAATATCATGAACGTTAAAAATAGTGTTTTTTCTTAATATGTGTGTGTATGTATTATCTTACAAGTGCAATGTATGATACATAAAGACATTTTAAGTTTGAAAAATCAGATGTTTTGCGCGAAGTGACAGTAGTACCCACCTCAACGCTTCGCTTATGAGGCGTGCAATTGTCTAGAAATAAAATACGTACCTAACTTAAGCACTAGATGGTTTGAACTCAAACGCAGTACTAAGCTCAAGTTACTTGTTATCACTTAAATATGCACTTCTAATTAAAGTGTTTTTTATTGTTTATCGAGAATGATAAGCGTATCTATTTTTTACTTATTAGTATAGTCTATATCTGCTCTACGAGAATTTTTATGCATTTTTGTACGATTTTTGTATAACATCTCTACGAAGAATTTGTTTGTTTGAACGCGCTAATCTCAGGAACAACTGGTCTGATTTGAAAAATTCTTTCGGTATTAGCCCTTTTATCGAGTAAGGCTAGGCTATATAATCTCGCTAGAAAATATACCTACTTATTTCTCAAAATATTTTATGATACTAAAAATGAAAGCTTTTCAGGTGATATTGAATAATTTAATATAAGTTTGTGTGATTGCATGAAACCCATAAACATCCATACTAAATATTATAAATGCGAAAGTAACTCTGTCTGTCTGTCTGTTACTCAATCACGCCTTAACTACTGAACCAATTTGCATGAAATTTGGTATAGAGATATTTTGTTACCCTAGAAAGGACATAGGATAGGTTTTATCCCGGAAATCCTACGGGAACGGGTTTTTCTTTGAAAACGCGGGCGAAGCCGCGGGCGGAAATTGTGTTTTTAACTGATATCTAAAATTCTCGAATTAATGACTATTAATAAATATTAAAACAGAACTATTGAAACACTATCAATAACGGGAAAGATGTTCGGAATTACCGTAATTATTAATAAACAAGAATTAAATTTAATTATTAAATTTGTTACTTTTGGGACCGCTTTTTCAATCCTTGGTTAAAATTTATCCGTCCAATAAAGTACAGTATGGTGGCTTCTAATGAACTATCTATTGATCCCAAAAGTTCAAAATGTGTTGCGTCTAGGTCAAGAAGGATAGTAAAACAGAATAAGTAATGAGTAAGTTTCACACTACATAATATCTCTCTGTCAAGCGATTTTAATACTTAATATAATGCCAAACACTTTATTTTCGTATCTCTTACTTTTCTGTTCAAACTAAAATTAATTACCCGCTTTTGTGTATACTAAAATATGTTAATGTACCAACTTATTTTTATTTTTGATTTTTGTTAATGAGTAATGAGTTTGTCATGTTGTGATTATATTTTCATTTGTCTATTGTCATGTGTCATTCATTGACTGTCAGATGTCATTTACTGTGTTGCGTTCCGTTACACATTACCAATGCGTTCAAATTCTGTATTTACATTTTTTGCTGGGGTGTAGTTAAAATAAGTCAGAAATTAAATTATTAACTTTTACCTGAAATTAATTATAATTTTGTTCATTATTATTACAGCATATTATAATAATTTTCATCTTGATTCTTAATCAAATATATTTTTTAATTTGTTTATTGTCTATTAACTTTTTATATATTAAATTTATAGTTTATTTATACATTATAAAATATAGTATAATAATATATTGATTAAATTTATTTGTATTATTTTATTTATTTATTTATCAAATATTATTATTTATTTATTTCTGCACATCGCACATACGCCACATTTTTTATTTATTTTTTCTTTGAAATTAACATGCTGAACGAAAGCGCCTCTAGTGACTTTGATTATTTGTCTTTCTCTTCTGAGGATCTTGGCAGCGGTGACAGCTTCCACAGTACTTCTTCCTTCACTCCTCTATATAATCTCCTGTCTAACTGTTTCCCTAATGATTCCAAAATATTCAACGCTGTACATATTAATGCTCAAAGTGTGCCTGCACACTATCCTGATATGTTAACATCTTTTGATTCTCTTAACATTCACGCTATACTCATCTCAGAGTCTTGGCTCAAGCCCTCCCTTCCATCCTCCTGTTATTCCCTTCCTGGCTATAATCTGATTCGCAACGATCGGATCGGTAGGGTTGGTGGTGGGGTCGCTATTTATTTGAACTCACAAATCTCCTACAAAATAATCAGCACGTCCCCCCAGCCTCCGCCATCCGATGCTGCTGAGCATCTAGTTATTGAGGTAACTTTGCATCACTCTAAGCTCCTGCTTGGTGTTTTTTATAGCCCTTCCCTTACCATCAATTACTTTCATTCCTTTCAAACCATCCTCGATCACTTTATTCCCATATATGAACACTCCCTTATAATGGGTGATTTCAACACCTGTATCATCAAAAATGATTCCCGAGCCAAGACACTTTTATCTACTATCGAGTCAGCGAACTTACACCTTCTTCCTTTAAATCCTACTCATATTTTACCTAATTGCTCTCCCTCTCTCCTTGACCTCATTATTGTATCCTCTCCTAACCTCGTCCTTAAGCACGGTCAATTTGCTGCCGATGCTTTTTCCCATCATGACCTTATCTATATTTCCTACAACATCCGACCTCCTAAACGCAAAGCCCAGATTTCGATGCGACGCAACTTTGCTGGAATGGATGTGGATCATCTCTTACGTGATGCTCAAGATATAGACTGGTCCGTTATTTATTCTGAACACAATATTGATACCAAAGTTGAACTCTTCACCTCACGTGTTTCACAATTGTATGACAAGCATGCCCCACTGAGACCTGTTAAACTCAAACACCTCCCTGCACCTTGGTTAACTGATGAATTAAAGTCACTCTTACATCTGAAATCCAAAGCCAAAACTAAATTGAAACTGAAAAACAATGACGCGAACAGGGAGAAGTACACAAAGATTCGGAATCGTTGTAATACATGTTGTAGAGACGCACAAAGACGCCACATTCACTCGTCGGTCGAGAACGGTGACCCTGCTAAAGTCTGGAAGTTCTTAAAAACCTTAGGAGTTGGCTCTAAAGATCCTAAAACAGAATTTGGAAATTTTAATATTGAACTGCTTAATCAGTTTTTTGCCGAAAGTCCTCCCTTTGATAACATTACTAAAGTTACGACTCTTAATACTCTTTCTTCTATTCCAACTCCTAATTTTCCTCCGTTCTGTCTTAATCAATTTTCTAGTAGTGATGTTAAGAAGAATATTATGTCTGTGTCATCTAATGCCGTCGGGAGTGATTGCATAAGCCGTAGCATGATCCTTCCTATCCTCGATGTAGTCGTTCCTGTCATTACCCATATACTTAACCATTCCATTTCCTCTGGTACCTTCCCTTCATCTTGGAAAAAGGCTAAAATTATACCTCTGCCGAAAAAACGTAATCCTTCCTCTTTCTCTGATTTTCGTCCTATCTCCATTTTACCATTCCTGTCCAAAGTCCTCGAAAAGTTAGTCCATCGCCAATTAAACGCATTCCTCACTAAAAATAACTTATTGAATCCTCTCCAGTCCGGTTTTCGCCCAGGTCATGGTACGTCTACTGCTCTCACTAAAGTCACTGATGACATTAGATTTGGCATGGACAACAAGCAGCTCACATTGCTTACGTTACTGGATTTTAGTAACGCTTTCAGCTCTGTTGATTTCGATGTCCTTGTGAGTCTGCTTCGTTCCCTTAACATATCTCCAACTAGTATTGATTGGTTTCACAGTTATTTATATGGACGTCAGCAAAGAATTCACAGCGACGACGTCTCCTCGTCATGGTGTGATATTCGAGCTGGAGTTCCTCAAGGTGGCGTTTTGTCTCCACTTCTTTTCGCTATTTTCATTAATACTATCTCAAAATCCTTATCTTCTCTCTACCACATGTATGCCGACGATGTCCAGATCTATACCCAGTCAACTCTAGCTGAGTTACCGAACGCTATCCAAACAATGAATAGTGACTTGAGTTCAGTCGTTCAATGGAGTAACCAATTCGGCTTAAGAGTAAATCCATCTAAAACGCAAGTCATCATTGTTGGTAGCCATTCGCTAATCACGAAGGTTGACTGGGCTACGCTTCCTCCTGTTACTTTGTGTGGCACTCTACTACCCTACAGCAAGGAAGTGAAGAATCTTGGTATTTACATAGACCAAACACTGTCCTGGGATACCCAATTAAAAAACGTAAGCAGGAAACTATTTGCCTCTGCAGGTGCTTTGCGTCGCCTACGTAATGTTCTGCCCATTCCAACGAAGTTAGCGCTTGCTCATTCCCTTCTCCTTTCCCACCTTGACTATGCCGATGTTTCCTACCTTGACCTTTCCGAAGCCCAGTTGGATAGGCTTGAGAGACTTCAAAACTTCTGCATCCGATTTATCTTTGGTTTAAGAAAATTTGATCACGTTTCCGAATTCCGTAAGAGGCTACAATGGCTCCCTATCCGGCTGCGGCGTAACTCCCATATCCTTCATCTTCTGTACTGTGTGTTGTTTGATCCAAAAGCTCCAAGCTATCTTCGGGAGAAATTCAAATATTTAAACACTAGCTTCTCACGCTCCTCAACTAATTTCTTGCTTATGATCCCTGCCCATAAAACTAAATTCTTTCATAATTCTTTTGCTGTTCGTGCAGTTCAATTGTGGAATTCTCTGCCCAAAAAAGTCAGACAAGCACAAAATTTAAATTCTTTTAAAATTTTATTAAAAAATCACTTCATGTCTAATTCTTAGTTTCTTTTTCCATAGCTGTCTCCTTACTTATATAATTTTTGTATTTAATCTTGATGTGTTAAGTTTATATTAATACGTGCATATATTATGTTTGTTTGCAACATAATATTATTATATAATTATATGTGTGCATTTATTTTTATGTATTTTATTATAATATTAATTTGTTTATGTATATTTGAGTAGGTATATATATTTTATGTATGTATGTATATATTTATTTATATATATAAATATGTTTATTTAATTTAGTTTAATATACTGTGCGTTATTGAATATTTTATTCTGTTTTTCTTGTTTGAGTTGCCTTGTTTTTGCTCACCCACATTTTGTTTTAATTATTTCCTTTACTGTAAAGGTTGCCTGGTAGAGATCGCTACCTAGCGATAAGGCCGCCCTTTGCTTTTTAAAATGTATTGTCTATATTGTTTTTTTTTTTTTTGTTTTTATGTCTATAGCAATAAAGGATTTTCATTTTCATTTTTTTTCATTTTACAGTATTACACGAACATTTTAAAATGTCACCTGTAAACTGTCATATTATACGGACAATTAGAATACATTTTTGAAATAATAGTTTTATAAGTACTTACGTGATTCGATGAAAAAGTTTTAACCAAGGATTGAAAAATCAACCCTTAGTTCATATCTTCTTATATATAAAAATGAATCGCAAAATGTGTTGGTAAGCGCATAACTCGAGGACGGCTGAACCGATTTCGATAATTCTTTTTTTATTATATTCCTTGAAGTACGAGGATGGTTCTTATGTAGAGAAAACGTAAATATTATGTACCACGGGCGAAGCCGGGGCGGACCGCTAGTACCTAATATATATATATAGATTAGCTATAGCAGAAAGTAGGTCGAGTTCCCTTGTTCGTCTTTTGGGTCGAAAAACATATATTTTAAACAATATAAATTATTTTGTTTATTAAATTTATTAAAAAAATATTACTACTCTATTTTAATAATATTTTTTTATATAATTGAAAAGATATTATGTACCAATTGCGGTTAGAATAATTTTGAAATCCTTCCTTTTACTAAAGCAATAAGTTATGGAATCTGTATGTTTGTAGTGATCTTCGGAATTACTGATCCGATAATGAAAATATTTATACACTAACAAAAAGCTATACTATTTAGGAGTGATAAAAAATATTTTGATATGGTTTCCCAGGTCACCGAACAAATTAAGATAATTTATATATTAAACTAGCGGTCCGCCCCGGCTTCGCCCGTGGTACATGTTTACGTTTTCTCTACATAAGAACCATTCTCGTACTTCAAGGAATATAATAAAAAAAGAATTATCGAAATCGGTTCAGCCGTTCTCGAGTTATGCGCTTACCAACACATTTTGCGATTCATTTTTACTTCATCAGAGAGCTTTAAGCTACTGATCTCTCTAAACGCACGTTCGACAGTTTTTGCATATGAAGCACAGATACATATTTATAATTTTTATGAAGGTATGTAAGGTAGAGATGAGGTCAGAAAATAAGTCTTCTATTTTTATACCTCACTATAGGCTTTTATATTGTACTAGCTGTTCCCCGCGGTTTCACCCGCATTGCTCCGCTCCTGTTGGTCTTAGCGTGATGATATATAGCCTTCCTCGATAAATGGGCTATCTAACACCGAAATAATTTTTCAAATCGGTCCAGTACTTCTTGAGATAAGCGCGTTCAAACAAACAAACTCTTCAGTTTTATGATATTAGGTATAGATACAGAAAAAGTTGACCTGTTGTATTCAATAATAATGCAGCATAATTTTGAATTTGAATTTTAAATCTATGACTTAGTTCGGCTCAGTCATTATAACCAAATATGTACATACCTATATATACATTTCCTCTTTATATTAATGTAGATATTTCCTGTACTTACATTAAACTAGTTTTAGTCTCTTTTTCGATTTTAAATCAGAATTCTGTTCTTAAATTTAACTTACCTTAAAAATAATGTATTGTCCGCTTAACTGTCTTCGTTTTGTTTATATCTGAAAAGAGAAACAATATATTAGTTTTTATAATAAAAATAAGTCGCAAAATGGTAAGCGCAAAACTCGAGAACGGCTGAACCAATTTCGTGAATTTTTTTATAATATTCCATGAAGGTACGAGGATGGTTCTTATGTAGAAAACGTAAACATGTACAAGCGAAGCCGGGGCGGACCGCTATAATTATATTATAGTTATATAAGTTTATTATAGTTTTCAATAAAATTATTGACTTAGAATTGAATAATTTCATACGAAAGTATATTTATTACTTCATAAATAAAACCCGGGAGTATTCTTGGATATTAGTAATTTGGATTTACCTAAGCTTTTCCTCCAAGTCTATGAATAGAGTTTTGAGTCGGTTTTTTGCACGCCTCATAAGCGAAGCGTTGAGGTGGCTACTGTCACTTCGCGCAAAACATCTGATTTTTCAAACTTAAAATGTCTTTATGTATCATACATTGCACTTGTAAGATAATACATACACACACATATTAAGAAAAAACACTATTTTTAACATTCATGATATTTTTAATGTCATTTTTGTTATTTAAACTAGTTAAAAAACAGTTTAAAAAAGTTCTGTCTTGGACGTCCGTGTGTCTGTATGTGCGGATCCTTTTTCTTGTTAACACGATAGCGACCGAAATACTTTACTAATCGAGTCTTTTTTTTTTCTCTTACGCTTGAGTATGCTCAGGAATAGAACCCTTTCATTTTTCAGGGTCTGATTCGATGTGGTTTAATTATTATTAAATAAACAAAAATAATAATTAATAAATAATTATTAAAAAAAAATTATGAGGCGTGCACTTTTGGATTTTCCAAATTATTTTTATAATTATTTCGTATGTTATTTTTAACGATTTGAAATTGAGAATTATTTTAATAGACTTTGTCAAAGGAGTGTTTTGGTTTTTAATCGATTTCATACTTTATAAGATTTTTCTAAAATATGCAATTAATGTTTAATTCGATTTTGCTTATTGTTAAAATGCAGTATTGATTAATATCTGGGTCGAGTATAGATATCGATTGTTGATTTTAGGAAAGTCAGCAATTTTATTAATTGTCCATATATTATGTTATATTGTATGAATGTCATTGTGAAATAAGGAAAACAGTCATAATAAAATTCCACTAGGTATGTGCAATTTTTAGCTTTCAAATAGTGTATCGCGTCTGATATACCTCGAAATGTGTATGATTGGTTATTCTTTGTGGATGAGATTTTGCACATTGATAGTTAGGACAATTGATTAATGATTTAGCGTCATTTTTAAATATTCAATTTTATTTAAATATTGCCTTTCCTTTCGTGTTATATTTATTTAAATTTTATAGGATATAAAATCAAACAGGGCATTTTGTCTATTGCCTATTCTATACATATTTTCGCGACTTTAATCATTAAAAAAGACAATTGCTCGTTTTAGCACATTCTTTACCTTGCATCATAAGCATTAATTATAATAATACCTAGGTGTATGGCGTTCGATACCGGATTCAAAATAATAATTATATTCAAAACTAGCGGTCCGCCCCGGCTTCGCCCGTGGTACATGTTTACGTTTTCTCTACATAAGAACCATCCTCGTACTTCAAGGAATATAATAAAAAAAGAATTATCGAAATCGGTTCAGCCGTTCTCGAGTTATGCGCTTACCAACACATTTTGCGATTCATTTTTATATATAAAGATAATAATTTGACAGATTGCTCAACTTTCGTAAAGAAAATTTATCAGTGAAATAGATGTGAAATCCATGCCCATACTCACTAGGGAACACATCAAAATACATCTTAAAAAAAACATCCCCTAAAGCCTAATTTATCTAAACATAATCCACGTAACAATAATCACTTCAAACGTACGAACTAGTCCAACAAAAGCTTCACCTAGCACATAAGCCTCAGTTACGTAATCCTACGAAGCCTCCATTCACACATACACCACACTCACACATAGAACATAGACCCGCGATTGGCCCACTTTTACTTTCATTTGAAGCCTACATATTTGAAATTCCACACACTCGCCGGTGATTGGTCACTCGCTGTGTGACCTTGGACGCGATTGGTCGAATGCCGCCCATGTATTTCTTGTTTACGGAAATAAAACACATATTTCCTGTCCTTGAGGTGTAGGTATTCGTAACCTTTGATACCTAACGTTAGAGGGCACATGTAATTTGTAATTTACGTGTGACGTTTTATGGTTTAAAATTAAGTGAAGCAATGATTTTTATTAACGACTCTCTTGATTACATTGTGCGAAAACCTAAGGTTTGAAGTTATTATAAGTAAATAATAAATAGTTCCCTGTTAAAGAAGCTTATACGAAAAGCTATGTAGCTTTTCGTATATAAATCGTTCTATTACAACGTTTTAGCTTGTTATATTATTGAATATGCCTTCTTCATATGAAATAGCTAAAACACTTATAATTCAGAAACTTATGAGTAGATTAATCAATTCAATGCGGAATTAAAAATAATCAAGGAGATAATAAACTATTAAAACCTTCAGGCAAATAAACTTACATAATATATTCATGTCGATTAAGCAATTTTGAAATAACTTCTACAAAATTATTTAAAACAAAACAATGAAAAAGTAATTTTCAACAGAACGTACTTTGTATACAAAAACTAAAGTTCAAAAAACGCAGTGTATAAACATTGTTTAGAGTACATTGCTCCTGAAACATCGCTCTAATGTGCGCGCCATCTTATCGGACAAACAATGAATCGTTTATTTTTCATAACCTCGCAAATTTTAAAATGTCACTAACTACTGATCTAAATTCGTTTATAGGATGATAATTGTTATCTAGTTTCGCACACGCTTAGGATTATTTAATTTAACCTTGCAGTGTGTAGTTTTTATTCCCTCATTACGAACGTCAACATTGACAGTTCGTTTTGCCGCCAAATTTCCTGTCAATGTCACGTTTGGTTCGTGCTAGGAAAGAGGACAAGGTTTTACATTCACGTCACTTTTCTTATTTTTTCAGCGCTGTATTTTATAATTACATTGATAAACAATTAAGAATGAATTGTAGTTTAATAAATTATACAGTTAAAATGTAGGTTGATAAAAAAATCATTTCTCTAGCGATTAAAATAGTTAAAATAAGTTGGCAGTTATGAAAATACTAGGAAAATGATTAATTAGCGCGGGAGTAAAAATAAATAGTTGAGATAAAGAGCAATACAAAAGTTTATTATGTAAACTAGATAAATCCTTCCTTGTACCAGTTCCTTCACCCGGTCAACGACTTTGTTGATATTTTTATTATTTTTTAATATCTTCTAAGCGTAAATATGGGTGTATATTTTTCTCTAGTTTCCTACGCTTTATAAGTTAATACTAGATTTCCGCCCGCGGCTTCGCCCGCGTTTTCAAAGGAAAACCCGCATAGTTCCCGTTCCCGTGGGATTTCCGGGACAAAACCTATCCTATGTGTTAATCCAAGTTACCCTCTATATGTGTGCTAAATTTCATTGTAATCGGTTCAGTAGTTTTTACGTGAAAGAGTAACAAACATCCATACATCCATACATCCATACATCCTTACAAACTTTCGCCTTTATAATAGTATTAAGATTTACTTTAAGAAAATATGCTTAATAATAAAATAGATATTGGAATATTTTGTTATATAATTAAAAATTTCGTCTTTTTGTTACAGCGGTTAATGAAAGGGCATTGAACCTTCGTGGTTTTGATTCCTCCTAAAGCTCATACTTGTTTCTTGATCATGCACCTATCCCTCAAGATATTCGTGAAACAGACATTAATGCATAACTATAACAGTATTTTATTACAGCTTGTCTACAGGTTGACCCTTCAAAACGTATAAATCTTTCGTCTTTTTTTGACCCTATCAATCTGTCAAATTCATCCAAATCGGTAGAGCCGTTTTTACCTTATTAGGCGATAAACATCTAAGCATTCTATAGCGTTTTCAAACAATGAAATATCGTCAAAATTATATAAATATCGTGTCCTAAATATAAACTTACTGAGAGTGACCTAAATAGTACTTAAATTAAAAATTTCTGTTTTCTAGTGACGTGCCAAATAAAAATGGAAAACGATAATTTTTAAAACACGTCGCATTTTATATTTGCGTACTTACCATACAGATAGATGTTTGCCTATGTTTGATGGGCTAATATTTATTTGGTGTATTAAAAACGCGATAACTGCAACACTAGTGATGTGCAGTGTTACGATAAAATCGTACCTATTATTTGATTATTATGTAAAGATGTTTTAGTTGTATGTGGGTTTGATTTATTTATTCGGCTTCTATAGTTTATCATTTATAATTAATAAATTGTATTCAATTAATTATTGTTTTAAAGTTATATCGAAGCTTTATTTATTTTGAACATTTCTAAAAGTTATATCAAATTTTAAACCTTCTATTATACATTCATGACATCAACATAAATACTTAAATTCCTGTATCACTATCTTTGAACTCTATAAATTCCAGCTTATCAGCGCAAGATGCAGTAATCCTTTTATCGACAATCGATACAATTCACGTCACATCACTAACCTAGGGCAGGGCAGTTATCAGTAGATTGCGAATATAAGAATATATATGATAAGGTGTGCCGAATTACTAGCTTGTTATTTAGAAAAACTAGAACACGTGTAAAAATCAGGAAATAGACAAAACCTAGGTTTGATAATAATACTTATTACTATAATTTTTCATATTTATTAAACAAATGAATGTATATTCTACTAGTTTTTGCATGTGGCTTCGCTCGTATTTGAATTGTAAATCTAAACTATTTACGAAACCGCATGGAGACACAAAAAGTCATTAAAATCGGTCCAGGCGTTTAGGAGTTCAGTCAAAAACAGACCAAGACAATAAAATATTTTACTTTTATCTATTTTTTGTTTGATACAAAACTCTGATTAAAAAAAACTTTAAATGGCCTATAATAATGAAAAAATGCTGGTTTCGGAAAGGAATTTGCAGTTTACTGGTTATCTCTTACAAATAAAGTAAATCCAGTTTTATTGTAAGTTACATAGCTTATGTTATAAAGTTATATTAGTGTAAGATATTGCATTATTTTATTTACATGCATTATTGTTGAGCCGTTTAGGTGAATGAAAAATGGTTTTGATTTTAATAAGATAATTAAAAAATTTAATCGATAACAAATAATGAGATTAATATTATTTAATAATTTAAATATTTATATGAAACAAGCGGTCCGCCCCGGCTTCGCCCGTGGTACATTTTTACGTTTTCTCTACATAAGAACCATCCTCGTACTGCAAGGAATATAATAAAAAAAGAATTATCGAAATCGGTTCAGCCGTTCTCGAGTTATGCGCTTACCAACACATTTTGCGATTCATTTTTATATATAAGATGGTGTTTTATTATAACTTATGGTAGTGAATTGTGTATTTTGACATTTTTTCTTGTCTTTATGACTCTTTTCTTTTTCAGCCGAAACTTTTATATATTTTTATATTCTCCGCAAAATATAACAATAGGAGTCAGGTGACTAGCATAGTATAGAATTGCCAAATGTATATCATATGCGTCAATATCCGTCTTTGTTTATTATATTTGATCCGTGGCTATGTACGTCCGGACTTTTTACAAACATTCATAGATGGTACCGAAATCTTGATGTTTTTGACTGAAGTGTATCTAAAAATCTAGTATTTCAGCCAAAAAATAAGAAAAAATAATCTTTTAAAAATTTGATTTTTACTTTGTGTAAAATTTAAAATTAATTTGTGTTTTATGTTTAAAAATACGGCCTTTAAGAAAACAGTTGATTCTAAGAGAGTAAGAAAATTCCTAGAATCCACTATTTCTTACATACTATATGTATTTTATATATTTAGAACGAAATAATAGCTTAAACTTTCAATATTGATACTTAAGTTACTACTTACTATAAAACCTCATTAAAACAAGAAAAAATTATCGAGAACAATAAAAATCTAACACAGCAAGTCATTGTTGCTTTTCTAAAAACAATTGCTTCAGAACAATTTATTCCTATTGTTAAAGCAAAATGAACCTTATTCCATTGTAATACGGTAATGTATTTGCAAGTAAAATATAATTGATGTGCGAACACATCGTTCTTATTATATTGGTTAAGTCTAATTTACTTGGAAAATGATTCAGAATAACTAAACAATGTTCGTTTGTTTGGTTGTGCAATGGTGAACGACTTTTGGGAGGTCCCAGGTTCGATTTGTGATAAAAAAATGTTAGATATCAAAATATATAAAGATATGATTAATTTTTCGTAATTATTTTTTTATTTAATTTGAGTCTACGCAAAATGATGATCACATTGTTTATCAATTTTGGAAAAAAATCTTAATAAACATATAAATCACAGTTTCAGTTTAGTATACTTTGTTAAATATCTTGGCATTATATTGCTACTTATAAATTATAATTTTAACTATTTATATAGTTAGCCTTGATTTTGTTTTAAAAGTAAAAAAAGTGAAGTCCCATGTCCCCAAGTGGGGTAAGGGGCAGATGCATTATACCTACATCTGTTTCGCTGATCGATTTTCTTTAGGGTCAAGTAGGTGATCAGCCTTCTGTGTCCTACTCTGGTAGGTCTTGGTCTGCCAAGACATTTTTTTTTCTTCGTCTCCACCGGGAATCGAACCCAGGACACCTCGGTGCCCCCCACGCGTCAACCACTATACCAAGGAGGCGGTCACACAATTTTGTTTTAGATAAAAACAAAAAATAAATAAATTTAAAATAATAAAGCTGAAGAGTTTGTTTCTTATAAAAATATTCAGAGAAAAGTTAATTGTTAATAGTAACTATAGTCAGCTGTTTCACAATCTTGGTTAGAATTAACGCTGTAGGTGGTCATGAGAATTTACTTAATATTATATTTATACATACAAATAAAATGTATGTTTCTTAGATTTATCGTCGTATAATATAGGAAATAATAGCCAATCATACTTATCTATACTAATATTATAAAGCTGAAGAGTTTGTTTGTTTGAACGCGCTAATCTCAGGAACTACTAGTCCCATCTGAAAATTCTTTTGTTGTTAGATAGCCCATTCATCGCGAAAGGCTATAGGCTATAGAGCATTACGTTAAGACCAATAGGAGCGGAGCCACGCGGGTGAAACCGCGGAGCGCAGCTAGTATAATGATATAATCTTTATTTATGTGTGTCTTTGGAAATATGTAAAAAATAGATTAATAAATTAATAAAATTTATATACGGAACCGAAAGTTTTTATTTATAATACCATAATGCTCATATTTTTATAAATAAAACAACCATAAATGTTTCGAACGTTACATCCATATACGGCGGGTATTTAATATATCAATTACTAAATTTGGATATAAATATTAAATGTTCAGAAATTTGTGTTATCACTAAAATTGCGTTGAAATCCACTTGTATCGTAGTTTTTAGTTTCCTGTTTAGGTTTCTGTCTAGTCAGATAGTGTTTACAGTCGCGTACATAAGCGTCTACGTTTAATTCATTATTATATATTTACTAGCGGTCCGCCCCGGCTTCGCCCGTGGTACCTACATGTTTAAACTATCCTATCTCTCAAGTTGGATCGAACTGCACATGGTGTGCGAATTTTATTATAATCGGTTAAGTGGTTTAGGAGTCCATTGAGGACAAACATTGTGACACGAGATTTATACCTATATATTAAGATTATTAAAAATATATGCTTTTATAATTAAAAATTTATTCTGTATTATGTTACTTGTATTAATAATTAAAATTTATTATTTAGTTACTTATATACTTTTACGTTACGTTACTTGAGATCTTTTAGTACGGTTCTTGATCTTTAAAAGCGTATGAAATATAAGAATGTTGGTAACTTTTCATTAAACATATATATTTTATATATTTGAATTGATTCAGTATAAAGTATATATAGTTTGATTAGGAAAACATGGAATTAAATTTGTTAATATACTACATAAAAAATTGGTAATAAAATAATGAATATTAATAATTATTTCACGACTGTACTCTTGTATTCGGTAATGAGGTTTTTGAGGAAAATTAACATAATAGTTAAAATTATTACTCATCGGATAAATATATTTAACGTTATAATTCATTTTCGCTGCATTCTGCATGAATATTGAAAACTAGCTTTGCGCCCGCGGCTTCGCCCGCGTTTTCAAAGAAAATCCCGCATAGTTAGCGTTCCCGTGGGATTTCCGTGACAAATCTATCCTATGTGTTAATTCAAGTTACCTTCTATATGTGTGCTAAGTTTAATTGTAATCGGTTCAATAGTATTTGCGTGAAAGAGTAACAAACATACATACATACACATAGGTCCTCACAAACTTTCGCATTTATAATATTAGTAGGATTTATCTACTAACAGAAACTTAAACATATATTATTTATTAAATTAGTTTTCTGTTAAGAGCTCTATCGAGTTCAGATTGACAGTACCTATTGGTCATAATAAATAAATGACTATCACTCTGTTATAGTTTCATTAATATAGATAGAGCATAATATAATGTGTTGTTAAAGGTACCTATGATCATGTTAAAATATAATTTTAGTTATTGTGAGTACGCAAGTAAATAAAAAAAAAATGTAAAAAAGTGCGTTTAAATTGTAAAATGTTTTTAAAACGATCCTGTAATATTTGTATGAATATAATAAATCTAAATGTATTTTGAGGCTTGTCTTCTCCAATTTCCCGTCAAGCACAACTTATAAGAAACTTATATAACTTATAAGATAAGATACCTGAAAATTGCGTAACCTACTTTTTTAACTTCCCTTGCGAACGAACTTAGGTTTTTTTCTTTACAAAGCTAATAATTTACTAATTCTTGTTGTTAATATGATTTCTAAACTTGTTGTAACTTAATATATATTCTTAGGTTTAAGATTTCGATAAAAAGTGCTTTTGTATCGTCAAAATCACAGACATGTGTCAAAATACAGGAAGAAATAAGTTACCGCCGGTTTAAAAAACTATAAAAAATATTAATGTAACTTTTTTCATTATATTTATCTCAAGTATTTAGGTAATATACTTACCTATAATATACTAGCTTTCCGCCCGCGGCTTGGCTCGCGTTTTCAGAGAAAACCCCGCATGGTTCCCTTTCTCGTGGGATTTCCGGGATAAAACCTATCCCATCTCTCAAGTTGGATCGAACTGCACATGGTGTGCGAATTTTATTATAATCGGTTAAGTGGTTTAGGAGTCCATTGAGGACAAACATTGTGACACGAGATTTATATATATTAAGATTACATATAAGGATTATTGTTATGTACAAAGTTGTGTAAATAAACAATATTTATATCTTCAGTTTTTCATCAGAAAATGCAATTAAAACAGATAGATTAGAGCTTAGCGAAGGCATACGTTACTTTTTTTTGTAAAAACAAGACCTGAAGGGTTGCAATGGAGGGTGGAAGCGTGTGGGGAATTAATGCCCTGTAACATACTATTATATAGTATAATCTACTAGCCTTTAGCCCGCGGCGTCGTCCGTGTATTCAAAGGAAATTCCCATGGGAATGAGATGTTTTAATGCGGTCAAAAGTAGACTATATCTCTTTTTAGTTTCCTATCTCTAATCATAAATATCATATCATAATTGCTCCTTTTCGATGTGATACATAGACAAACAAACATAAGGAAGTAAGGATATACCGACATATTATATTATGTAAACTCAAGAAAATACTTATATATTTTACTAAGAAGACTATTATTTCGTATAATTATTATTACAGATTTCGCAGATACATTTAAAAGTTTGAGTTACCTAATTTTCAAAGGTGCATTAAAATTTAATTCAATATTTAAAATTACACTCTACACCGGGGTGCAATATGACCTTACTCGGAAATAGAGATAATAATAATTATTTTTGGTTAAAAACTAAATGTATGGAATTGCATGTAATACTATAAAAGTATGTTATAAAATTTCGTACAACACAATTATCATAATATTATTAACGGGTTAGAAATTCAACGCCATTTAAAACTACAGGATTTTTTGTAGAAACGATTTAAATTATCTATTTAGCCATAAATTCCAAAGTGTGTAATTGAAACTGAAACAATAATACTTAGGGAAAATAAACTATTTGTAAATTTTAAACAAGTTCCTCTCCGAAATTATTTTTATTTAATGTTTTTATCCCTCTTGTTTCTAACATCCTTAAAACAAAACTGTCGCGCTACGCCTGCAATTCTATACGCTCGAGCTCTTACAATTGTAAAAAAGTTTCATTCCATAATTTTTCGTTGTGTAACTAATTTTGACCAAAGCCTGGTCCATAGTTTTAGCGGTGTAACTTTTTTAAACTCGTTCAAAAGTTTAATTCGTTTTTTGTTAAAATTTCAGCCGAAAAAGGTAATCTCGTGTTGTGAAAAATATTTGAAAGCGCCAAAATTCATATTCACTTTCAAAGTGGGCTTTTTATCTGTTACACTATTTGCGGTGATCTGTGGGCATTTGTAGTTTTTGACACTATGTGAAAATTGGCGGGAAATAGACGAATATTTTTGCGAATAAAATTGTAATGAACCAGAAATAACCAGAATTTGTTTAAGAGCATTAATTATTGTGAAATGCATGGTTAATTGGTATTGTGGTTGGTTTTTTTACTATATTATGCATTTTTAATACCTATATAGAGATGATAATATACCTAATATAGAGATGTGTGAATTGTTTGAGGGTTAGAAAATCGGCAAAGTTTTACGATTATGTTTTATGTTATATATACTCATGAGGGATTTAGTGTTATTACAATTTGTTAAATTATTATTTATTTTTCCTTTACATCGTTTATCCATACTTTACTATAATAACATTAGGCAATTACATATAAATTTTGTATATTTCAGCATATATAGCAACTTTTTTATGAGGAAAAGTATATAAATAGTTAAATTATCTAAAAATAATTTTTCCTACATCGTTGCTCGTTGTAGCGTGTACGAGGAAAGTAAGTACAAAATAAAATGCTTCTAAAATAGCTTCTACAAGACACCTCTACGCTGAAATTCGTAGATTTTAAAAGCCGCTTTAAGAATCAATTCTAAATAGTAAACTTTATGTTTTAAACAGTATTATGTCTTTTAATAGAGTTATTTTAAATAAATAAATGCATTTAATGCATTTAATGATAGAGTTCGGTATAAAAATGGTAAACTAACTTTTCCGTCTATGCGTGATATTTTCTCTACTTTCTTACGAAGTTGTAATAAATATTTTTTTAATAGTGGCGGCTTTTAAGGAAAAGTGAAGAAGTTTTTTTTTATATCTGTGCTTCATAAAAAAAAGACCTAGATCGTAGTTCTATTAAATACGTCACCAATGTCATTTATTATCTTCTGATTAAGATAATTTGATTGAATTTAATTTAATAGTTTTTGCACTTTCTTATCAGATTGTAGATAAGTGGAATAAAATTCGTTGCACAATTATATTTATCTAATGTTAATTTTATTTCATAGAAAATTATTTTCAGGAAAGTTGCTCTATGTTGAAAAAGTTTGTCGTTTAACCGCCTTTTTTCAAATATTTAATTTCTCGTATTTATGGTATTTAAATTTAGTCTAATACCTAACTTATCATACAGAGTAACGGTATAAACGGACGCGTTGTCCTCAATAAGGTTATCCGAAAGACTCTAACACATTTTTTTGTGCAAATAATATTATCTTCGTGGCACGACCTTGCTCCCAGCTATCACCGAATTTTGCTAACCACGTCATGAGATAATACGTACCATTAATAGCTTCATAAACACACACAACACTTCACTAAATAAATAAAAAAAAATGTTTGCTAATATCCGTACATTTCACTGTTGCGACGGTCCCGAGAGGATTGGCACATCACTCGTCGGCCGGCGATTGCCGACTGACGGCGCGCACGCAATGTTGTCAAAACCCCCCCGCGCTGAGAAAATGGCGCGAAAAAATGGCGCGCGTTTTGCGTAAAGGGGTGCGTTCAGCGAGGCTGTATGCTAATCTCGGTTTTTTTCCGGGGTGGGGTGGGATGCAATTAAGGCGCGTGCGTAGGGCTGCGATTAGAACGGAGACGGCCGGAATGAGTCTTTTACTTTTTGCCTAGTCTGGTGTAGATGTATCGATCCGTTGTCTGCAATTTTTGTTTTTGGCTCCGCGCTGTTTTGCGATTATGGCGCGGCGTATGCTCCGCTTTTAATTATACGTATGCGACTAATTAAAAATTAATTTTAATTACTCTGATTGGCATAAATGTTTAATCGATTAGTGCATATTTACACACATCATAACAACTTTTAATTATTAATAGGTATCGTACGATATTTAAAAAAAAAGTAAAAAACCAACTACTTCAATACATTAATGCTTTACCCATAAATTATTTTTGGAACGAAAACACAATCTGTCTTTATATTTAAAAGTTCATATAATTTTTTTTATCTAAGTAATTAAAGGCAAGTTACAAAATCAATGCCTACTTTCCAAAAGAAAAAAATCAGATCAATCTTCACAGTCAAATTTAAATTTAAACCTAGAACCAGTTCAAATATCGTTATCTATAACGTGTTACAGCTAGGGTCCCTGCAAGGATGCTGCAGGCTCGCGCGTGCAAGATCGCGCTCACGTGCGAACGTGAAGGGTTCTTTATAAACATTTAACAGATAATATAATTACCGCCTTTTTACTAATGACGTTTCATTGCTGGTGGTTAAGAAAAAAAATGCGTGATTAAAAAAAAAAGAAAAAAAAATTGAGCCGTGTTTAATTATTCTAATTTTTAAATGTTATATAAAAATATACAGGCCCGAAATATACAGGCTATTTGTCCTAGATTATTTTATTATTAGAAATATTTTAAATACTTCCGGGTGCGGAATTAGCATTTACAAAATAAATAAGAACCGGTCATTCACATCTGTTGGAATTGCACTTTAAATTCTCATACGCATTCCCTTAGTTATAAAATTTGCATATTGCTATTGTTAATTTTCTAAAAATCCGGTCAACGGTCCGAGATGCATCGTTACTATTAATCTAATTATTTATGCAGAATTTTCTAAAATCGAGCTCGGACCGAGCTTGCAGTTTCGCTCCACCCCTTGAGTTTAACAACTTATTTACATCATAATATGTCCACTTACTGGCCTCTATTAAAAGCTCAAACTAATTGATTTTAAGTTGTGACAGTTTCGTTTGCTATTATAATTTTAGCGAGCGTAATAAAAAGTTTTTTATTTAACTTTTCGAACATTAAATAAGTGTTAAACATTTATCGCCGCTGAAATTAAAAAAGACTTACCGTATCTCGAAAGCTGCGTCGTTGCGTAGATAAATAATTAAATTAACAACAAAAAATAACATCAACAGTCACAATGTCCGGTAACACAACAGGAAAAAAAGAAAACTCAACGTGGAAAACACAAGCGCGTAAAACAGTTCAGAAGTAATTGTCCAATGGCATGAACGGAGAGCGGCCAATCCGTCACGCGGCCACACACGCGTGTACTTTATAAGTTTTGCGAAAGTTCCGCGCGCTAACTACACGATATCAAATCGAAATATTCCGGATGATGATCGGAATTATTTTTTTTTGGGAGCGTCCACCCGTCCGGTCGAGTCCGGCGGGTCTGCAATATTAACACGAGCGGCGTCCACCTTTTGTAATGAAACGTTCACACATGCTTCCGCATTACCGTCCCGATGCCATCAATAATGAAGCCGGGCGGGCAAAAAACAAAACGGGCCACCTCACCCGGCGAGGCGCCCGCCGACACTACAGCCTCCTCGTCAAAGATCAGAATTGCATATCTGGGTTGCGTTAATGAGCGAGGGGTGGGTGAGGGGGGGTCGAAAAAGTGGCACCGCTCGCGCGCGAATATAAATTCATCGCCAAAAAATCATTACGCGGGGGGTGGTATTACGGTTGTGCGCGGGCTCGTTCCGTATAGTTTTTAAATCGGGCGCTCACTCGGCAGCGCGATGCCGCGCCGCGAAGCCGCGGGCCTCTGACTGGCTTGCCCTCGCAACTATCACGCATGCACTAAACTTTTCAAGACGCTACCTACGTACATACGCACGTCAGCCAGCACGCCCGTTAAAAAAGTATGCTTTGACGGACGTTTGGGCGGGAAATTTTGACATATGCTTTTCTTTTTTTTTTAAGCGATGAAAATTTTCTTAGTTGACAGAGTAATAAGTCTAATTAGGAATGGTAATTAAAAGGAGATCGATAATTTACAGTACAAAATTAAACAATAATAAAAGAAAACTCTTGCATTCATTTCTCATCTATGAAATGCTACAAGGAGCTTTTGAAAGTTCCTATAATAATTAGGTACACATGTAACATAGACTTACTTTAAGCCACTGTAGAACAGGCACATAATACGATCGTTACAATTATCTAAAAAGAGGTCACAATCCTTCCATTACGAAATACATACATGAACTACGAACCGCCTCAAAAAAATAACACATCCTAATTCCAAATTCAAACAGCGAACAACGACGAACTGTACAGATAATAGCAGATGTCAAGTCAAAAATGGGCGGGAAATCGAGTTACGGCTGAGAAAAAAGGCCGTATACATACCTACTTACTACCTATGCAAATTCTTTTCGACGATCGTAATCAATTTGTGCGTAGGAAGCACACTTCCGCACACATGCGTGTAGTTAGGGGGAGGAGGGGGGGTGTCACTGTGTGCGAGTCAAATTAAATCTAATACAAAATTGCGTTTTATGTTCCCGCTAGTGCGTATTAGTGTGCGTACAGGCGCACAATGGTAACGCGTCAAGTACAATCAGGATCATTAGTATTAGAATCTAATTTTTAATTATCACTATTTTAGTAAATGTTAAATTGTGTTGTTTTGTAATACTTGAAACTAGGTACTGTTATGTGGAGATGTTGGATTGTAAGATTATTGTTTAAGAAGAATACATTTTAAAGAAAATTTTTTTTCATTAAAATATTCTTAAAGTTACTAATATTGATCCTTTCTCAATATACAATGAATAAGTACATTGCTAGTATTTTTTGATATTTGTAATTAAACTCTACATTTTCTTCCTTAATGAACTTCAAAGGTATTATTACAAAAATAATAAAACAACCAAACAAATGATTTTCTAAAATACTTCCAACTTACATATCTTCGAATATATAAAACGATACTTAATGCATCTTTAAAACATTAAAATTAGAATTACTTATTGCTAATTACTAATCAAATTAATAATAAAAGCGACACTTTCTGTGTGAACTTTAAAAATTCGGTAAATATTTCGTATATTATTATTATTTTTTTGTTTTTTAATAATACTAATTATTAAGTTACAAGTAACTTACATTAAAATTGTACCGTGTATGTAAAGTACATCAGCCTATTTCGTGCCTAGAGAATATTACAGTTAAGTACATTCGAAGCTAGTTTTAAAATTACATTCAAACTCAACTTATAAACCGCTGCATCTTCACACTAAAATTGAACCAACACAAAATCAAATGCCTACCTAACTACCTTCCAACCAATAAAAATAATTAAAAAATAATTATCTACTAATATAAAATTTAACCGCCCGACTGTATTTTAAAACGCACACAAGCTTAATGTTAAAAATGAATTACCAACACACCCCCTGCCTCCCTCGTCTCATTTTCATTTTGATGTTTTCGGGTTTTTGCGCAGAGCGTCGGTACGGGGGCCGCCTCCACCACCCTATGAAAATAGGATATATTTTTATGTTTTATTTGCCCGGAAACCGAGGCTTAGTTGCATGTTTATTAGAAGTTTTTTATTAGTAGCAACAATACGGGAAGCCGGATGATTTGCGATGACTATTCGCGAACACGGCATGTTTTTTTGATTAGAGTCAACAATAAAACGCAGAACAATGAATATTAGTTTCTCTAATAGTGCTTTTATACGAATAAAATACGGCATATAATAAATAATGTGTGCATTTGTGATATTAAAAAGTATCTTCGTTTTAATGTGCGAGAATTTGTTGTAGCTATAATGAAAGTCACCCCAATCACGGAATGGCTTCTGAAATTTTTATAGATTCTAAAAAGAAAAATGTTAATTACGTCAATTCAGAAGATTAACACTTAGATAAGTTCTTGATCTGTAATATATGCTGAATATTACGCGGTAGTTACTTTCTATATAATTAAATTTTGAGCTATTATTTTTACGAACGACGAACGATATAACGAACTGTTTATAAAATTTAGGAAGAAATAATATCAATGACGTGTCTATACAATTACGCACTACTTATGACTACTTGTTACTAGGAAAAATGCGCTATTTATACAATTTATAATTTATTGATTGCTACCTAAAACACGCTTCTAGTCACAAAATAATAGTCTATTTTAACCCAAAATAATGTCTTTACAAAATAAGTACATAACAAAAGATAACATAAATAATTGTTTGCATAAATCTTACTCCACCATTCTTAATGTGGAACCCTTCAAATTTATAGTCTCTAATGCCGTGAGCTAGAAAGATATAGGTATGTACAAAGTTTAAAACAGTATAAATTCGAAACATTTATAATATTTACAGCACTGAAAATCAGCTAGTCAGCAATACTACATATGCTGAGAAAATACAACACACATAACTTAGATAATATTAAAATATCCTATCTTTATTTAAGTATTCTTCTTTTTATGTCAATATCAAAACGTATAAAAACCAGAATTACTAGTAAAACGATGGTAAGTTCTAAATAATCTGACAAGAGCTAGTCACATTATAATTCTACCGCTACGCGTCGTAGCATGTTAATGTAACGCGTAGTCGATTAAGTTAACCCTAGTCCATGCACTATTTTAAGTCTATTTTGTAGATAAGTTTGTTAAGTTACTATGCTTAAAGGTAAGTATAAGTTTGTTTTCTAAGTTATTGTAACGTATGTTGTGTTTATTAAAGGTGTGCTTTAAGAATTGACCTCATTATAATGTACTTGAGGTAATTGATATATGTATTTGAATAAATTATTAAATAATAACTTAAAAATATGGTTAGTTTATAGTTTATAAGATTAAAGACAAGTTTTCTCTAATTTTTGACTCTGGTAGCATAGTGATTATGACTAACGATTGCGTGAATAATAATTTAAATAATTGAACACATCGCATCTAGTTATAATCTCAAGATTAATACGTGCTCGACTGATGTACTTAGTCATAAATAATGTTGTTAAATAAATAATTTTAATCAATTATTTGATAATAATAAAAACAGCTTCGCATGATATATACTTTGTTTAATTTCCACCCTCTACACACTTCTCTACGTATTTCATCATTAATTAATTCATGTCAATTACACATTAAAACCCAGTAAAAGAAACACAATATTATAAAGAGGTGGAGATTGAAGCTATACTACAACGCATCACGGAAGATCAAGTACTAGAACAATAATATGGGGGTCGTTGAGTGAACAGATACCAACAAGGGAAGCGCGTATAATCTTAGCCCACAACTCAGCTTAACATCAGGTGAGATTGTGGTCAGACGCTTCCCTAATAAACATAAAAAACATAAACCGCAAAATCTGTAAATTATAACGAAATAGGCTATTTTTCCGTTTATAATCTACTGATAAGTTTTCAAAGAAATAATGTTGAGTTTATTCTTAGAAAGAAATATGCAATCACGCAATCAAATCTACATTTTTTTGTTGACTCTACATTAGTAGAGATATTTGTAAATTCTCTTTGAATATATTTATACTAGTAAAATTTTCACAATTCATTTTTCTATATATCCTGACCTTTAACACAATGATACAGTCATAGTTCAAAGCCATAGTATAATTAACCACGTCCACGTATACTCAATGTGTTAGTGGACGCGAAAAATATCGACCCCATACCCTAAATTGGGACGTAGGACATCACATTACTGTAGCAATAATATCCTTTTAAACAAAAGAAATCAAAAACAAACAAATTTGAATAATTTCAACATAAATTACATATTATAATAATAAATACTTAGTTACATTGTTGAAGACAGTTTTGTTTTCTTTAAAACAATA
Source organism: Colias philodice (assembly GCF_061535455.1). NCBI lineage: Eukaryota > Metazoa > Arthropoda > Insecta > Lepidoptera > Pieridae > Colias > Colias philodice. Next base: position 10,961,220 of record NC_143098.1, on the reverse strand, counting down.
GATTTAGAACCAAATAAACATCAATTACATTATCTTTAAAATTCTGCGAATGACATCTAAAACGGTAGTGGAATATTATTTGGTTTTGCTTAGATTTTGTAATTACGTCTTGAAATAAAGCCTGTATAATGAAATAATAATAAAATTAGGTTAAATAGGTAATGCCATGCATAGTTACGTATGTTTTGTCTATAAACAGAAGGAAAAAGGGTAAAATCTATATTATAAGGCTGAAGAGTTTGTTTGAACGCGCTAATCTCAGGAACTGCTAGTCCGAATTGAAAATTTAAATTAAAATACAAATATTAATTAGTTTGAATTAACAGCTATGACGTCACAATATAGCGCTAAGTCGAGCCTATTCTTGCTCGATTGTAGTTCCTTTTAATACAAATTAATAAGCAGAGACATTTTTTATGAATGAAAAAGTTTGAATGAAGTTTATTTTGTTATTATTACAGTGAATTAACTTGTCTATTAAGTTAACATTGTTCTATACGTGAAATCTACGCGTAGGTATAGTAATTAGTATAAGCTAATTCGCAGCGTCCTATCTTCTCGAACGTACAATTTAATAGTATCTTGTTTATAATAGTACTAGCGGTCCGCCCCGGCTTCGCCCGTGGTACATGTTTATGTTTTCTTCCATAAGAACCATCCTTGGACTTCCACAAACATTAAAAAAAAAGAATCATCGAAATCGGTTCAGCCGTTCACACGTGATGCCGTGACAACGCGAAGCGGGTTTCATTTTTATATACATGTAGAATGGTCAATTTTTAGATTTAAGTTTCTCTATTTTATTGCTTTATTGCATCTTTGTTCTTAGCAGTAAGTCGAAAAGATTGTAAATGACAGGTGTTTAGTTAAGATAGTTTAGAGAATAATTTGTATAATGGTCATTGTTAGATTTAAGTTTCTCTATTTTATTGCTTTATTGCACCTTTGTTCTTAACAGATGTTTAGTTAACATTTAGGTAACATTTAGTATCATATCCTATAAATTACCGATACTACATACATATACATATAGATTATTAACAATAAGTCCCTTTTAAGTATAGCTCTAATATCTACAATTTATTTTTATATTACAATGCAGATTTCGGAGACATCTTCGCGGGAAAACATCGTGAGGAAAGCGGCATGTCGAAGAATCAAAGGTTCAACATGTGACATCTGCCTGCACTTGGCCAGCGTGGTGGATTATGGCCTGTACCCTCATAGGTCCCCGTGTCCCCGCAGTGGGAACATAATGGGTTGATGGTGATGAATTTCTTCGTGATTAGTGGGACGGTGGTGAATGGTATTAGAATGAGAATATCACATTCTTTTTTATGTATTAGGTTGTCGTCTTGTTCAGTTGTGTTGATTACAGGCTTATGGATTAGGCTCGGAAGACTTGAGGAAAAAAACTATGTGTAAACTATTGATAGCATATAGTATTTATATACCTATCGACATAATATTATTATAATTACTGAGCATAGTGATATAATAAATAATTGTTTAAGATTTTCGGCTCGAAGTAAAAGACAATAATCAAACAGTAAAATCCATTTCTTTTTATCTTTTACACATGTTACTGGTTTATCTTATTATCTCTTATCTTTATAATTGTATATGCGTGTTTAAATGTTACCAATCATCTTATACTTAATTAATGATTTATTAGTAGCCTTGTAAGTAGAAACATGCATTCGTTAAAAAGAAAAATTTGCTAAAAACCACTCCTTTACTAACTACAGTACAATACAAAATCCTTTATTCAACACGCACATATAGAAGAAGAAAATAAGAAGAAAGAAGAAGAAGAAAACTACTTAAGAATCAAGAAGTTGTTGTCCTTAGCATTTAGAATATATTATATTAAGTCAGTTTTTAATAATATTTTTTACAAACTTTAGATCCAAAATCTCTAGTATCTCTAGTATCCAAAACTAAATCACGAAAACTATCCTCAAAATATCTACATAAATAAATAATAACAAGATGACATAAGCAAATCGCACGAACAATACACGCCACGCAGAAAAGAGATAAAACGATACCAATTCAATATGAAAAGCAGATATTTTTCCACCAATCACTGAATTATTGGAAAAACTAGCAAATGAATTTATTACGCCCGCGAGTCCCCCCACCCCCCCTCTGTTATACTCATTATGAATATCACTGAAACTTTGTGTACAATAGGTTTTCGGCTTTTTTAACTGCAGCGGACTATCTAATTATATTTTAGTGAGATTTAAATGGATGGTTCGTTTAGTATTAACGCTGTTTGTGTTATTAATTTGATTGCTGATTGATGTTTTATGTGTTTATTACTAGCTCTAGGTTGCAGTTTCACTTGTAGTAGTTTAATACTAAGTAGCCTTTTTTTTTTATAGTGGGGAAATCTTCCAAAGATACCCACGGCCCCCGGGGAAGGAGCCGTGGGTTATGTCGGATTCTTACCGACTAAAACCCCACTGTGTTCCGTCGAGCCGCTTTAATGATGGGGCCGCGGGTATTTGTTGGAATTCTTCCGCGACAATACTAAGTAGCCTACGTTTTTTCCAGATTTTAAGCTACTTCTGCGCAAAATTACATGCAGATTAGTACAAATTTAACGTGTATGAATAAATAATATTATTTTTAAGAGAAAAGTAAGTTTTTGCTTGTTTATCAATTAAGTTTTAACCAGTAAACTATCGAACATATTTTAAATTTATTTTACCCCTACAAAGCTATATATTTGCCTCACAACAAGTTTTTTTTTTATTCCAGGACAACACGGACGACGCCGAGCGACGCAGCTAGTATACACATCCAAACTTTCGCCTCAATATTTAAGTAGATGCTTAACTGACCGTATCGCCCCACGATATGTTTCTTAGAATCTTGTTTTGGAAAGTTTTTCATATGTGTGAATATTTCTTCCGCTTTTCGGCAATAAATGAAAACTTATAAAAATCAGTTTAGCTTTTCTTGAGTTATTTATTTTATAATTTTATAGATATATAAAAAGCAGACAAACAATGTAGTTTCTGAAGAGGAGCAGCAGAAGTAATTAAATACGTTTTATAGTCAACTAGTGGTCCGCTCCGGCTTCGCCCGTGGTACATATTTCGCAATAAAATGTAGCCTATGTCCTTTCTAAGGTATCAAAATATCTCCATACCAAATTTAATGCAAAATGGTTCAGTAGTTTAGGCGTGGTTGAGTAACAGACAGACAGACAGAGTTACTTTCGCATTTATAATATTAGTATGGACTAATCACACAAGATGCAAGGAAAAGCTATTAAAATAAATATCTTACAAAACATTTGATGTGAAATTGATTATCCAGACTAATTAATTCGGTTTCACCCGCGGACGAACCCGCGTGCAAAATCAAGTATTTCAATACCTTGTGTTATTTTGATGTATAACCTATATTCTTGTAAAGTTTCATCGAAATCCGTCCAGTAGTTTTTACGTGACGTACCAAACATCCATACTTACAAACTTTCTTATAATATCTTCTATAATATATATCAGTATCATAATGAATCATTAATATGATCTAATAAATAAATGTAATGCAAGAAACTTAATAAATCTAATAAATAAATAAGTATCTAATAAAACAATTTACAATATCCTGTCCATTCTGTCCGTTTATTCTGTTCATTTCATTACTGCATGGTTCGATTGTTCAGTTCATTCCTAAATATTCAAAGCCCAGTACTGAAGTGAATAAAGCTCAAAGCGCGGATTGAAAACGATTGAGCCATTTTCTAGCTTTGCGATTTTTGTATATGTCGAGAAAGGCTAATGGTGGAAATTTGTTGCTTTTATATTTCAAATGACTACGTTAAGTCATGTATTTAACATATAAAAAAAATTTTGTGCCTAACCTAAACTGCACTACTAGACCTAAACTATTTTAAAAGTGAGAACTTATGTATAAAAACTGTACCAGAACATCAGATAGTTTTTTTTTGCCTAGTCATCTATAATTCAAGCGTGGAGTGAACAGGTACCTTCTAGGGAAACAAGACCTTACACCACATCTCAGCTTAACATCAGGCGAGATTGTGGTCAAGCGCTACCCTATCTTCTCTTATATATAAAAACTAGCGGTCCGCCCCGGCTTCGCCCGTGGTACATAGGTATGAAAAATAGATGTTGGCCGATTCTCAGACTTACCTGATATGCACAGAAAATTTCATGAGAATCGGTCCACCCGTTTCGGAGGAGTATGCAAACTAACATTGTGACACGAGAATTTTATATATAAGAAGATGAATCGCAGAATGTGTTGGTAAGCGCATAACTCGAGAACGGCTGAACCGATTTCGATAATTATTTTTTTATTATATTCGTTGAAGTACGAGGATGGTTTTTATGTAGAGAAAATGTAAATATGTACCACGGGCGAAGCCGGGGCGGACCGCTAGTTTACAATAAAAATAAATTTGTAAACTATAAAAGGATATGACACAATTGTCTAGTCTTCCGTTATAATTACTTTAAACTCCACCAAAATGTAAATATTACAGTTACATACAGCATATAAAATTACACAATCCAAAAGAGTCTAACGTGCTGGCCACGGACAATTCGCTATAGCGAAAATTCGCGCGGCGCGACTGGCGGCGCGTCTTGCGAATGAATCAAATGTATGGAAATGTACTGGGCATGCCACGCGCAGCGGCGACCAGCGAGACGACCGGCGAATTTCCCCGAGCGAATCGCGCGGCACGACTAGCGATCGAAACAAATGTATGAGTTATTACGGCGCAGGCCACGGAGTCGAGCGGCAGACGCGGCGACTACTCCCGGAGCGAACTTAATTTAAAATAGTTTGTTTTTTTTTCGCGAAAATGGAGACGGAAGCTTTTATTGTAGAAATTCTAGCTAGACCAGCTATTTGGAAGTCTAGCCACCCGCAACATAATTTTTCATCATGCCTATATTTTTCATATTTTTGGTGGAATTCTCCGTCTGTAACACGATTTCTATTTAATTCGTGTACTCCACTATATCTTCCAAACATTAAATCTTGAGCATAAAAGCTGCTACTCTCCAAACAACGTCGAGCTAACTTTGATAAAGCTATCTCGTCTCCTCGTCTACACTGGTCGCGGCGGCGAACGCAACTGCCCGTGGCATGCTTACCGCGCCGCGCGACTTGCCGCGCCGCCCGTCGCGCCGTCGGTCGCGCCGCCGGTGTCCGTGGCCAGCCCGTAACACGAATGCAAACTAAATAATTTTTAACTAAAAGCGTCTAGTTAAGCTTATGTTGCGATGAGACAAAGCTTTTTTCAAATAAAACTTTGGAAAGCTGCCCGCGACGTAACCGGCTATACTTTTCACTTATAATTGTGTTATTTTTAGGGTTCTTTAATCATATGTGAAAACCTTAGATAGATAGATAGATAATAATTTATTGCACCCACAGAAATTAAAATAAAATACAGATACAGTATAAGACAAACAGGGCCAAGTATGCACAAATGGCGGCCTTATCGCTAGGTAGCGGTCTCTTCCAGACTACCATTATTAACACGTTGTGCACCTTAATATGTTGTAGAAAAAAAAATTAAAGACTAGATGTTGTTATTATGATTTTTGTGAATGAAGAATTCTTCATTAATTTCTTATCTTATTTCCTTATCTATCCGAAGGCGATGGTTTAGGGTAAGTTGCATGTTTGTTACTCTATCACACAAAAACGAATGTACTAATTTTAATCGAATCTAATTCTATTTAAATAATATTTGCTTTAACTAACACAAAACAGTATCTACGTGTTATTATTGCACTGTTTTATTTTTAATACATCCTGTTTTAAACTAGAAAGTAATGGAATATATTAATAAATAAAATAAATCTCTATGAGCTTTTTTAATAACCTTTATAAAAGTAATTAAAACAGAGCGTCTGTGCCGAGTACTCGTGTCAGAAGTGAAACTTCATTGGCAAGATATCTAGGTATCTTCGAATACCAAAATCGTCGCCTTGCTCCATGGCATGACGGTATTGCCATGACGCGATTTTTACTTCCAATGCGCCTAAAGAAGTTTCACTTCAAAAATCTAAACTTACTATTCGAAATAAAGAAGAAAATGTTCAAACAAAATCAAATACAAAATATACGGAACCAACGTAAGCTAAGAAAATTGGCGCTTGGCAAGAATTTTATTGAAGGAAAATATGAATGATGCAACATTTAGACAAAAATTGGTTACCCATTCTGTGAAGCAATCATAAATTTTACTAGTGCGCTCTAAAACTGTAAATTCTTGTTGTATTAGATTTTCTAACCTACATTTACAAGAATTTATACCTACTTTATGTCAAAATCGTTGGTTTTAATATTTAAAAATTGTTACAAAATATGTGTTTTTCTACCACGTTGGTAGACAACAAATGAAGAATGCAGCTGAAATAAGAAAAAAGGACGTGTGGCACTCGGGGACTGCCGCGGTAAAGCTATTGCATGCTATGCCTTCAAGCCACACCTCCGAGCCCGTCGGAGTGGGGAGCGTGAGGTTTTTTCGTTACGGAATTTCTCGATTCGGTCCCCGCGCTCAAGGCCCGCGATAGAAAGTATGCAATAGCTTAATAATAATAATCTTTAAGTAAGTGTCAATGTTGTCTTGATTAGTGGATAAAAGCTAGTATGTATAATATGTACGTACCTGACCCGATATTGGCTGCAACAGACATGCTTACTTTATACGAGCTAAATGATATAAGTCTAAAAACTGTATGAGTGTGAAGATGTTGGATGTTTGACAAAACAACTGAACTAATTTTGATAAATTTTGGCAGATAGATTATAGTTTAAAAAAATATTACTGCGTACAACACCAGCGATGCATCAAAGAAAAAAATCAAAAAGTTATTCATATGAAATTAATGGTTGGATGATTCTTTTGAGAAAGTAAACTTGCATAATAAACACCTAACAACCTTAAAGCATATAATATAACGATTTAAAAACTTACCAGTAAGAGACCAGCCACATACATCTGTAAATAAGAGTAAATATATTAGTACAAACATATTTATAGAGTCATTATTTAAATGTAATTAAAATAATTACTTATATATTATAATATCTTAGAGCTCATGAAAAAATTGTATGAAACCGGAACCAAACTACGCAAAGCTCGAGCAAAGGCAGGGTAATTGGCTAGTATAGTAAAAATAGAAGAGTCCACAATGCAATCTAAAAGCTAGACACATGCAATTTGTGTTTTAAACACTTAAATATGTAATTATAATAATACGTTACTTTAGATTATGCCACGAGATTATAATGAGATTTCCTAAATCCTAACTAAACCTATATCAGACATACGCGTAGGCTGTATCCGAGTTTTCATTGCTACGGCGTAGCTGCTACGACGAATGTTATACCTTTGATGTAAAATTTAATTAAAAACTAAGCAATGACTGCTTAAACTGTTAGTCATGAAAAATTAGTTTTAGTGTGGTTATAGATTACTAAAACTATACAGTTAAAATTCAGAATACTTAGCTTAAATATATTATTTACTCGCATTATATCGCTTGTGCAAAATATCTGCAGTCTGTAGTGCAAACAATCTGGCGATGATTGAATTTATTTTATACTAGCTGTGCCTCGCGGTTTCACCCGCATTGCTCCCCTCCTGTTGATCTTAGGGTGATGACATATAGCCTATAACCTTCCTCGATAAATGGGCTATCTAACACCGAAAGAATTATTCAAATCGGACCAGTAATTCCTGAGATTAGCTTTATAATATTAGTATAGATAACGATGAATAAGATTTTCGTTTGAACAAATCGCAACAAAATTGGACCACCCGTTTTTGAGCTACACAAACGCGCAGTCATATCCCCTAAAAGTTAAAACCCTATATTGCATGAGAAATTGTCAATTTCCTGCACGTTTACGTAGTCCTTACGTTTTTCAGTTTTTAAACGTTAGGTTAAGGTAATAATTTGAAAATGTTGCATTTAAAAATACGAAAACCATTACCGAAGCCTTATATTTTATTCCTGTCATAACTATTTTAAAATTAAGAATACATATCCTGATATCAAATACATGGCCACATAAAATTAAATACGCTTGATATATATATGTTAACCGATTCGATAAAAGGAAATAAGGTTTCCATTCGTAGTGACAAATGATTGATAAGCCACAGACTACACCCTCGACTTCTAGCCTACAACCCCACTTAGATCCCATATCCCATTTAAAATTCGCAAGCTATGCCGATTTTTTGACATTTGGCAACGTGGGTCGTTTACTATTATTTATTTATAGTCACTTTTTCTATAGGAAAAACAATAACTAAAATACTGAACTAAAATTATTTATTTATTACACTTTATTGTAATACAATCATTAAATAACAAGAAACAATAACAAGAAAATATGGTACAAGAAGAAAGAAGTAGTACAATTGACGGCCTTATCACTAAGCAGTGATCTCTGCCAGGCAACCAAGCGACAAAAAAGTGAAATATTTAGTAATAAAATTTTTCTTTTTTTTTATAACTTACTAAATAGTAACTTATAAATTAAAAAAATACTACTATTTAACTAACCACGCGAATTCTTCGTAATACAAATCAATAATCAACAATACACAATTCATAAAACTCATTACAACACAATAATATAAAAGAATACAATAAAATACATTTCTTCGTACACTCATCATGGCATGATTAACTCAAAACATATGAGAATCTATATGGAGACAATATAAGGACTCAAACATACGTTGAAAGTAGAATTTAAATATGTAAGGAATTAGGAGTGGGGTGGAGGGGGGTGGGTGTGGGCCCGGGAGGGGGAGGGGGTCGGTTTTTCAAAACTAGAAAGAGATGAACACGCTTAGTATCGCGATCCGAGCTTCATATGGTTTTAATGATACGGAGTTAGAGGGATACGTCTTGAGATTTCGAGTAATTAAAATGTATGTATTTATTTATTTATATATTGTAGTTCGTATTATTATCAAGAAAAGTAGTTAGCACGTAACAATAGAGTTAACAAACTTTTAGTGGTCCTAGATTTCTGGCTTCATACATTAATTCGTATGTTACAAATTTTACAGATATGTGGCGAACATCAGAGATTTATAATTATAGTACAACATCAAGTAATCTAACAGACTTCTGACTTATTGTATCTATTAACTGAGGATATTGATATAAATATTAGTTTTATTATCTTAGAACTAAATAGTTATGGGGATGAGTGATAGGATGTAGAGCTCATCATCTACCTAATTGTTTATGGCATCTTGAAGTTTGTAAACACATTTTCACTACTCAAATAGATACATACATATAACATATAGGATAAAAAATCTCAAGACATATCCCGCGACCCGTATACCATGTGCGCCGCACGCACGCGCCGTAATGAGAGCGGGGTGGGTAGTTAGACAATTTTACAACTGCGCCGTTTCGTTTTTTGGGAGACTCCGCTCGCGAGGTGTGTGCGCAGATTAGCGAGTGTAGATGCGGCATTCGTTTTGTGCCTAACTTGGTATAATTGTGAGAAAATGTACCTTTAGTGTTTGGTATAAATTAGAGATAGCTTGTTAAAGGCATGCAGTGTAAGAATTATAATAAGTAGCTTTATGGAAACAATAGGTATTTTGTAGATGAAAGTCAACACACAAGACACTTTTTTTCTATACGTATACATTTATATCCAATAAATGTGTATTAGATATGTTTTAATTAATTCATTGATGTAGAGAAAAACCTTTAATGTTAATATTACAAGTAGATTGACCGTGATTGGTTGATTTATATCCGTTTAAAGTTGTATAGTACGTAGATACTGAGAAAGAATAAAATACTTGAGCACATGAGAAAATATTAAGATATACCCTTTGCATTTAAAATGTATATGTCTATTCGATCATAAATACAAAAGTAATTTCAATTGATTTGCATAATACATATTATAGAACTTTTTTTGGAGTGAACCTTCTTTATCGGGGTTGGAAAAAAAATTAGTGTAACATTTTTTCGTTACGCGCCATCTTTTTCTTATCCCTACCACGCGTGATTCGACGTATTTCTGTAAAGTTGCATATTATAGTAAATTATTTTTGGAAAAATAAGTTCATAAAGAAGTTTCACTTCTTATGTGTGTACACTAGTACACGCACACATTTTTTTTATTACAATGTGTAATTTCGAATCCATTTTAATTAACTCTTGATATATAGCGTTAAAGAGTTGACTAATTCGACCACTGATTGGTCTAATAAGGCTTGTGGTAAAAAGACGAAGCGAGCGAAGCGATTCTTTCAATTACTTCTTAGTTTTTAAGCATTTATAATTCGTTACAATGATTTATATATTGGTAATTAGTCATTGATGGTATATAATATTTTTGAACACTTTAGAGCGTATACGCACTATGCGGGTAGCCGCATTGCGGGTAGCGGTCCGGCTGACCGCAAGCACAATTGTACGTAATATTCATTTCTATGCGCACTGTGCGGTCTGCGGTAGCCGCATCGCAGTGCGCATAGAAATGAATATTACGTACATAATTGTGCTTGCGGTCAGCCGGACGGCTACCCGCATAGTGCGTATACGCTCTTAGAGTAGACGAAATAAAAATAAAATTACGCTATATAGGTACTTAAGTGAATAGAACAACGTCTTGCAATTTCATCGCAAAATAATGTAGCTTACGTCATTATAATAATAAATAAAATTTACATTAAGAGTAGTAAATTATACTCATATATGAAACCGAAAACACTTCAAAAACAAGACATTATTCAACACTGTAATATCCTAATCTATGTCGTGAACAAATTTGCATACGTCGAAACACACGCACACACGCACACAAGCCAACGTGTGTATTGATAAGTTAGAATAAGAAGTGGGGACGAAAATAAGATAGGCCCCGCGGAAATTATCCCGAGAGGTGCCTTCCTGCCTTAATATCTACTATATTAAGAGTTATTTTATAAAATGGAATGAAGAAATTGTAAAAACACACTACATAGTATAAAACAAAGTCAGTTTATCTGTCTCTAGATCCCTATGTAATCTTTAAAACTGGGAAACGGATTTTGATGCGAATTTTATAATAGATAAAGCGATTCAAAAGGAAGGTTTAAGTATATAATTTAGACAAAGCGGGCGAAGCCGCGGGTGGATAGCTAGTTATATTATAAAGCTGAAGACTTTATTTGTTTGAACCCGCTAATCTCGGGAACCAAGGTTCCGATTTGAAAAATTACTCTACTGTTAGATAGTTCATTTATCGAGGATACTATGCATATAATATTATAATCACGCTAAGAGTAATAGCAGAGGAGTAATGCGGGTAAAACCGCGGGACGCAGCTAGTCATATTATAATTACTCTTCAAAATATTTTTCGGTTAATAAATAAGGTGTATTTTATTGTGAAATAAACAATTTAAAGTTTAATATAGTATAATCTATGCTTGAGGACTGGATGATTATAATATCAGTATAAATGTATATTTCAAAGAAATTACGTGGAGGACTATAAATTCGGGAGGATGTTTAATTCCAAAGGATGAAGGATCTTACTTGGAATTTTAATTATCTATAAAAAGCTTGTATATGATGTATTATATGTATAAATTATGTTAAAATAATATTTTTAAACATATTAATTCGCAATCGATTAAATACCACATTTATATGTATCCAAGGAGATATTGGTTGGAATAAACCGTTGGTTTTCTTATATTTTTCTTATATTACATTAGGAACTTTCCATTCTACAAACAACCACAAATAGAATAAAACTTGGTTAGAAAATTGTGTCGGTAAATATTAAAGCTATTTCTTAGAACCTACGTGTTACTACGCCGTAGCGGCTACGTCTACTACGTAGCGTAGCATTCGCCTTGAGACTACAATTAACTATAATAATATTCCCGTATTTTATCATTCATTAGATTTTGACCTTTAGATAAATGAATCTAATTCTATTGCGATTTACTGTTTATTAACGAAAAATAAGAGACAGGATATTGAATGATACTTTTCATTTTAAAATAGTAAATCTGAATAGACCAATGAATGAATATTTAAATGAATAATTTGCAGGTAAAAAGGTTCAGAGTGTTTTTTTTTTCTATAGCCTACACTTCTAATTACGCCATTTTTTAAAGCATTCAGTTCTGAACTACTACAATTCCCATATTGAATAGAAAATAGTCGTGGTTAGACTTAATTAACAAAAATTAAAGGACTCTCGAATCTGAAGTAAACAGCCATATTCAAAAAGTTCCGGTAAAGGCTTTTGGCCTGTAAAAATTACGGGTGTACGTATAACCTTGAAATTTCATACTCCAACGTACGCCGAAATAGATTTTTTACTGAACATTTTTATTTGAGCGACGTGAAAGCGAGAGTGGGCGATTTTTGGCAGTTTTTTTGGCACACAAATGAATGGAAAAAATATTTTTTAGGCGTCCGCGCGGCATTTTTTATCGGAATCTAAAAAAAACAAAAAACTAACGGGCTTATACACGCTTTTTTAACATCGAAAGTGAAAGGGCGGTTTTGTTAGTTGAAATAACGTATTCACTTTATCGAAACGTTTTTTAAAGGCTAACTTTACATTCACGACTGACATACTTTTGATCGTTTTGTTTTCAACGCCGGCTCGTTTTTTATCATATTTTGTACGTGTGTTTTGAATTTGCTGTCTTTTTATTTGGTTAGAGAATGCGTGAATTCATTTCGTTTGATCATAATTTGGAAACTGCAGTTTATTAAAACGTAAGCTTTTAAAGTTAGTTAATTTCGTCATGAGTTCTGTTAATCACGCAACCATGAAACCTGATAAGATAATAAATTAAATAAAAGAGTTTCCTTTTTGCTACAAATGTAAGTTCTATATAAATAAATTCATAATTAAATAATACATTATAATAAAAATCGCGATTTTTCATAACATTTTTCATTTTGATAAAACATATTCATAGAATGCCCTTAGAAATCAAATCTAAAATATCATTCATACCTTCACTGTGTTATATCAATAACATAACATTTAATTTCATAATTCAATTTTTTACAAGAAGAATTATTAGAGTTTTAGAAATAATACCTATAATAATTATTCAAGTTTACTCCTTACTAGCTCCTATCCGCGGTTTTACTCAGGGTACTTTCGTAAAAAGTAGCCTGTGTATTAATTCTAACTATAGTCTATGTCTCTGCCAAATTTCATTAAAATCCGATCAGCAGTTTTGCGTGTAAGAGTTAACACAGCAAATCAATCCTTATCAGGTGGTAGTTCAAAAATGGCTTGTGAAAGTTTACATTAATACAAAAGTTTTGTCCGTAAACCTTTTCGTTTTTGTATTAATACAATAAACGTACAAAATTCTACAAATATAACAGTATGAGTATATTCTAAACGTTTTAATTATTTAAATACGGAAGTTGTACGCCGTGGCGTGAAGCCAAATAAGTCTCAAGCATCAGAATGTCTCTTTGAGTCTTGGCTGAACCGATGGTAACTTGTATTGATATTTAACGGGTTTTAAACCGTTTTATTGTAAAAGGCAAACGTAATATTAATAGGATGATATATTGCAGCTTGAACAAAAAGGTTTTGATTCTTCGTGCCTTGATTGAGTAAAATGTACTACATTGATTGGGTTTACATGAACTCAACTTACTTCAAATACTGTTTATAAAAACAGTATTCTTCATAATTTCTTTGTCATGTGCCATATTAAAATATATTTGTATATGAGGAAGATATGGTTATATCAATATTGTGCAATTTATGACCAACTTTTTAGTTTTGGTCCTTAATGAACCTTCTTTGAGTATTTTTGGAATTACGACGAAAGTTATAGCTTCTGAATTTGTTTTTCTTTTTTATTTAGACTTGAAGTATAGAAATTTAAGTCCTAAAATACCAAACAAATTCAAGAATGTGACTGAATAAGGGAAGTATATTTATTTAAATATTAACGAAAACAAACACAAAGGTAAAGAATATTTTTATTCCATAATGGAAACTCGTTTCAAATAATAATCAGACTAAATGCAACGTATAATTAGAACCGTTGCGATGTTAAGTTCATTTTGTCTTTGAATTCAGTGAAAATATTATTGTAATAATTTTAGAGACGACAATAGATTTAATTTTAATGACTATAGTTCTCATAATAATAATTGGTACCTAATTTCTAGTCTTAAAGGGGTATAACATTTAATCTAATTATTTTTTTTATTTTTAATTTAAAATATAATAATATGAATAATGAATTCAATTTTAACTGTAATGTACAATATAATGTACCTGTTACATATTTTACATATATTTTAATGTTTATCGATATATAATTTTAAAATGGCACTCTACTTCGATATTATGATTATGTTCATTATATTATCCACTAATTTAAAATTAACCAATACAACAATTGAACATCGGCACGAATGCACAATACAAAATAATTAATTAAAAAAAAATAGCAAACTAATTGCGTTGAAAAAAAAGACTTGTATCGTATTTTGACAAGTGGAATGAGCTTATACGACAGGCTCGTAATAAAAATTATATGCTTCAATTTACGATGCCGGGGTATGGGGCAAGGGGGGCCAAAAAATACCCCCCCACCACCCTGATTGCGGGATCGAATCTCGCTAAACGAAAGCAGAGGGGCCGAAAAATTTCGCGGGAGGGGTTCACCCCCCTCAACACGATACACTTTTTTTAACATTATCCACGAACTATGCGGTGTTTTGTAATTATTAAATTTTTTATTTTTTCCGCCTTTGTTACTCCTATTCAACTGAGTGTTTACGCTAGTCCCCGATCTCAATGATTCCATTGCAATGATGCAATTGTTTATAATAATGGCGTGCTAATTAAAAATCCAATGCGAAATTATCTTTGTTCATTGTAATTTTGAGGGTTTCTGATGAAAAGCTCCAATCCTCCAATCGCGAGTGCTTTTGCAATAGTATATGAGTTTTAGTGTTTTTAATGAGAAATATGTGGTATCTGTAGATCGGAAAATGCCTGTATTACTATTAGTATTTACTTTATTGTAGGCATATTGGAAACATAAATTATTATGATTAATGAAAAATATCATATAAGTTCGTTAATATTATAATTAATTTCAAGTTTTATTAGTGTTTATGAATATTATTAGCAGTTAATTTTTTGAATTATAATATTTTAAGCAACTATTGATAAGTTATTTCAAAATCTTTATGGAAATACTTGCTTATACACGCGGCATCGCCCGTGTGTTCAAAGAAAATTCCCATGAGTTCCACCGTAGTGAAACGCCTATACCAATCTTAGTTTCGTAACAATCTCCAAACAAAAAAATCATAAACGAAAACTACTGCCTTTGCGAGGTAAAGAAACAAACACGTTATAGATTTTATAAGTCAGGACTTTTTTATGTTTAAGGACTAACTAGCGGTCCGCCCCGGCTTCGCCCGTGGTACATATTTCGCAATAAAATATAGCCTATGTTCTTTCTCAGGGTCTAAAGATTATTTGTGCCAAATTTCATCAAAATCGGTCCAGTAGTTTATGCGTGAAAACCATACTACATACATACAAACCTTTCCTCTTTATAATATTAGTATAGATAAAGATAATATTTATAAATCTTATATATAAAATTCTCGTGTCACAATGTTAGTCTGCATACTCCTCCGAAACGGGTGGACCGATTCTCATGAAATTTTCTGTGCATATCGGGTAAGTCTGAGAATTGGCCAACATCTATTTTTCATATGTACTACGGGCGAAGCCGGGGCGGGCCGCTAGTAATAAATAAGATTGTTGATAAAAGTATTAATTCAAATCCCCATTATCTTTAAAAATACATTTTAAGGAAAAATCGTTTCCTTATAAAGATGTTCCAAGAAGTTCTTAAAATAGAAAGTACTGTACTTAAACAATTTAAGATATGTTTTATTTATAAAATAATACTCCTACTCGTGTATTACTAGACTCTTGTAAAATAAAGCTGAATATCAACTTATATAAAATTAAAAAGTAAATATATTAAAAATATAATCATTACAATGGATAGTTTTAAAACCTAGATTACAATAATATAATCAGTATTTTTCATTCTAAACCCTTAATAATAATTAGTCTATTTACTTATTGTTATCTGCACCAATTAATTTATTGTCAAAGAAATACGCTATACGATCATTATAAAATCAGAACACTAAACTAATATTATCATTATGAGGAAATACGCTTTAACCATAGTTAAATAATTGAACTTCAACTCTATTAGACGAAAGCTTATTTTACATAAATATATATTATAAAGGCGAAAGTTTGTAAGGATGTATGGATGTATGGATGTATGGATTTTTGTTACTCTTTCACGTAAAAAATACTGAACCGATTACAATGAAATTTAGCACACATATAGAGGGTAACTTGGATTAACACATAGGATAGTTTTTATCCCGGAAATCCCACGGGAACGGGAACTATGCGGGTTTTCCTTTGCAAACGCGGGCGAAGCCGCGGGCGGAAATCTAGTTTTACATAAATACTAAAGAACCCTTAAAATCCTCTATTATCACAATATTTTTAATATCTACAAAACCGTACTTACTTACCTCTTGCTAGAGTGGCGCAGGGACCTAAAGTGAGTCTTGGCCGATCCGACAAACAAACACAACTTACAAAACCGTTGTTCTAAACATTATTTCAATACACTTCTAAAATCTAAATGTTCACCCTAAAATAACCTTGTGTCTTTCCCAGAGCATTTGCGAACATCTTAAAAATGCCTTCATGTAACGGACAAAGTAGTAAGTTATTCAAAGAAAATATAAATAGAAATTCCTGATGTAAGGGGCCTTACATGCTTATCTTAGTACTCATTTAAGTTCATTTAAGTAAGTTGAATTTATATAACTTATAAGGGAAAGTTTATCTTTTCAAATATAATATAGGACTATAACTTTATAAATATTATAATGAAACAATTGAAAATTCATTTTGTTCAACTATATTATAAATTAATGATTTTGCCTATTTATCTTAAAAAAATATTATTGTTTCATTTATTTAGGGCTCAAGAAATCGCTTCGCTTCATATTTCTGTAATGTTAAACTATCTTTGCTTACAGCATTTATAAGATTGTTGAGATTTTCCAGATTCCAAATAATCATAATCTAATGACGTATAGCATGGCAAATAACGTCCCAAAAGTAAGAAAAACAAGTTCTACAGTAAAGGAAACTATTAAATTATAAATTAGCTATAAAATGCACTAACTGTGCCCCGCGGTTTTACCCGCATTGCTCCGCTCCTGTTAGTCTTAGCGTGAAATAAATGGGCTGTCTAGGACTAAAACAATTTTTCAAATCGGACCAGTAGTTCCTCAGATTAACGCGTTCAAACAAACAAATAAACAAATTCTCCAGCTTTATAATATTAAAGTATAGATTATTTCTCTAATACAGCCTGTGTTAGAGAAATTGTAAACAGTTGACGGCCTTTTCCGTAGCGCCACGTAGGCCGTAGTACTACGACGTAGCGCGCCTACGATAATATAAATATTTTCTTTAGACTTTTATAATTACGTTAAGTCGATTCATGAAATCATAAATGTACTCGTTTGAATGGAAACGTTATGGAATTAATTATTGGAAATGTTCTATTTTCCTTTTATTGGTATATTATGACGATTATATAAGGGAAATTACTTGAATGATAATTTCATATAATTCTAATATATCTTTTAAATAGATTATTTACTTTGTAAGTTCTTTAGATTTCACCGTAAAAGTTGAGAGTAGATGAAAGATATAGCCTTACTTAGTAACATGACTTTGATGATTTTTTTCTTTATTTTGATCTAACGCGGGGTTTTTTTTCGGGGCAAGAATTTAATGTGAGATTAAGTAGTTAATTTAATTTAAGATCAATGTTTTTAAAAATTTTATAAATTCTTATGTATTTCATTATTAAGTCTTCTTTTTTGTTTTACAATTGATAAAATATAAACCTTCAGGCAGGGAAAGCTCTTTCTTTAAAAAATAAATTATTTATAGATCTTTATCTATAAATAATTTATCTTTATAACATGATTTTATAAATAACTAGCGGTCCGCCCCGGCTTCGCCCGTGGTACATATTTACGTTTTCTCTACATAAAAACCATCCTCGTACTTCAAGGAATATAATAAAAAAAGAATAATCGAAATCGGTTCAGCCGTTCTCGAGTTATGCGCTTACCAACACATTTTGCGATTCATTTTTATATATAAGACTAGCGGTCCGCCCCGGCTTCGCCCGTGGTACTTACGTTTTCTCTACATAAAAACCATCCTCGTACTTCAAGGAATATAATAAAAAAAGAATTATCGAAATCGGTTCAGCCGTTCTCGAGTTATGCGCTTACCAACACATTTTGCGATTCATTTTTATATATAAGATAAAGCAATTTTTAAACTTTATTAGCGTCTTCGGGAATCGAACTTTCAATCCTACTTAATATTAAAAATGCGAAAGTTTGTGAGGATGTGTGTGTGTTTGTTACTCTTTCACGCGAATACTACAGAACAGTGTACAATGAAATTTAGCAAACATATAGAGGGTAACTTGGATTAACACATGGGATAGGTTTTATCCCGGACATCCCACGGGAACGGGAACTATGCGGGTTTTCCTTTAAAAACGCGGGCGAAGCCGCGGGCGGAAATCTAGTCTATCATAAGCGATGAACTACGAAGGGTATGGTTAACTGCAAGAAGGCATGAAATCCTATCATGTGTTTACATAACATCGTATTGTTGAAATTATTTTAACGCTATTGTAAACGTTTTAGGAAAAGGAATAACATATTTGAATAGGTGTAATTTCTAATGTGTTTTTCACAAACAACTGTATTTTTCCATTGTAAACACAAAAATTTCCTATGAAGGAAGATTTTAATGTATTTTACCGGTTGGCTTGTATATTTATTATATTAAAAATAGATTTTATATATATGCCTTGATATAAAATCTATTTTTAACTACCACTCGTAACAAGTTCTTTTAAATTACACAAAGTTCATCAGGACCGCATCACTGTATAGATAAACAAACAAAATCGATTTCATCTTACCCTAACCCTAAAACACGTTTATAGTTTTGATAGTGAGGGGTGCGTGGTTTTATACAGCTCTAGTTTTAGATATTTCTGAATGAATTCTTTAGTTTTCGGTTTAAAGAACTTTATTTATCTCATAAACAAGAACAATACAATATGATCTTATACACATAATATCCGTACTTAATATTATAAATGCGAAAGTAACTCTGTCTGTCTGTCTGTTACTCAATCACGCCTAAACTACTGAACCAATTTGCATGAAATTTGGTATGGAAATATTTTGATACCCGAGAAAGGACATAAGGCTATCTTTTATTGCGAAATATGTACCATGGGCGAAGCTGGGGCGGACCTCTAGTGAGAAATAAAAATATTGCAGTTAGTATAACACAATCAGCTATCGAAATTAGTTAAGTACGTCTTTAATTTATTTTTAAAAATAGTAATCGATGAGGATTTTAATTGCTTTAGGCAGGCTATTGTAAAATTATGCTCCCTCAAACCTTACGTGAAGTATCTTTTGAAAATGATGTAGTATATTTATTAAATACACCATATTTATTGTGGTATCATGATTGATTGTGGCGGTTTTTTTATGTTTTACGTGAGTGTTATACATTTAGAAATTAAACACTTTTTGACGGATTTTAAACATGATTCTCAGTCTTAGTCTCACCGTGACTACTCGTACGTTCGGCATAGAGAATATATTCAATAAAATGCGTTTAAAAGCCGTTAAAAAGTCTAAATTTCATTTGTGTAGTTGTTATAATTTCTTTAAGATTTTGACGTTATTTTCGACCATAAATAATACAAATAAGGCATTATTAATAGAATAATCAGTCACTTTGAAAGTATTTTCCTTTGAAGACATAAATAGATTTAACAATAACGCAAATTTTCGCGGATTTTCCGCATACAATCCTCTTACAAATATCTATCCCCTAATTATTTACCACCTTGGCTTTATGTCAATATGAGGCATATATTGTGCCTCTTCAAGGTACTCTTTCGATTTAACATCTTAAAATTAAAACACCTATAGGTAATTATTGCAGTAATTAAGACTCGCGGTTTTGCTCTATTTCTATCTCTTATTACGTTCTTACGAAGAAAAAATTATGAAGGCAGTTGATTTTTGAAGGCGTAAAAAACCATTTTGTTTAAATTTGTTTTTTTAATCGTATCATATCCTCATCTCTGTATATCGCATTTCCTTCTTAAGTTTTGGAATTAAGGATCATATTTTTGTTGTAATTTTACCTTATCTTTGTACATAGATCTCATTTATATTAAATTTCTTCAATAAAGCTATTATTGCTTTGATCATAACATTATTAACTTCCTATAGTTTTAAATAAGCTACAGTTTTAAATAAGATTTAAAAAATCAAAGTTTTGATTCAAGTGCATACTCCTCCTTAAAAATGACGATATCTTTTTTGAATTTTTCAAAAAAGAGGGTAAAGGGCACTTAAAATTTGAATTGAGACAATGGGTAGCTAGTCTCATTTGTAGATCGTGATACAGGGGCGATTCCTTGTTATTTTTCATAATTGGGTCAAAGAAACCCGTCAAGGGTTCATTGTAATATGATTTTCTATATATTTAGTTTAGAAAACAGTTTTTGTTGATATAGCGAATTGTAGGTATTGTGGAAATTTTTAAAGTTGATCTTCGTATTTATATTATAGTAGAGTTAATATTATTATATTTTTAATTAATATCTTGGTTTTAAGAAACGTTATATTAATAACAGATAATATTATTATCATTTAAACTGCAATATGTAATAACTAAAATTCTACGATTAACTAAGTTGTCATTAGGCTTTACTTTTTCATAGATAATTATAAATAAAACAACGTTTTTCAATTAAAATACAGAATAAATAAACTCAATACAAAAATAATATTGAAAATATAAAACTAAAGGCACGCATAAAATTATTAATTACATGTTTAATTATACACAAAATAAAAGGAACGGAACGAAATGTCTGCCTAGAGATAATTGTGCCTCCCGCAAAAAACCAATATTGGAACATATGTAAAACGTATTGTATATTAACATCATTTAAACATATATATTATATGTAGGAATGTAGGCGTCATGGGGAGGCTGATTAAAAATCATGACATGCGCAGAATCATTTAAAAACTAAAGGGGGTTGGGTTAATTTTTAAGTATTGATCAAAAATTGTGTATGTGAAGAGTAGGGGTAGGGTGGCGTGCGTGTATTAGGTTTTTTGCTGAAAATTTATCATTAGACTCTCTTTTGTCGCGTGAATTATTTTCGTACTTTGAGCTTTTGTGGGAGGGGAAATTTTTGTGTGATTTCACTTTGAGATTCCGATGTTTTGATAGTTATTGTTATGGATGTAGATTGCTCATTAGATGATTTTGTATGTTGTTGTTTGTTATGTTTGGAATGAATGTATTGAAGAGTTTTGGAATGTTTCGTGTAGAGCTTATTTAGTTAATTTATTTATTTGGCTTTGATTTTGTTTTTGAAATCTTTGTACTAGATGCGTTGTTAAATTAAGATTTTAAATGATATGATGATGATGTTTCAATTAAATGATGTTGAAATACCTATAGCAGCATAATAATTAGCAGATATTTAATTGAGACTTAATATATTGTGCTTTAAACAATCAACTATAGAGCTACACTAGCAAAAACTTAAAGCTCTTATTTATTTTCTTATCTTTTATTTCTGTTTTAAAAAGTTACATATTTTCTATATTTTAAACGACAATTCAATTTTAATAGCCTCATTATCAAATTATATCTTCTACAACGTATCATAAAAATTATATCCATAAGTAAATGTAAAAAAACTTCGTAACATCACACCTAAAGCCTATTGACTTATTTCAAACATACATTTCACATCATACGCGCTGTCGTCTCAAGCGATATTACTATAAAAATAGCTAACCGTGTGAATTATGTCAATAGCCCGGTTTACACGCACGCTCTTTCGCGCGCGATTCGGCTTTCATGCGGGAAAGAGCGAGCATTTAAACGATGACAGAGAGAACGAGATTGCGCGTCCACTCCGCACACACTCCAACGCGCCACGCTTTCCTTCGTTCAATCGCGCGCGATTATCGTTTACACGCACAATCTTTCCTCTTTTCTCAAAGACGCACGAATAATCGCGCGCGAAAGAATAAGTGCATAAAAAAACGTGACAAAACAATCCCTCGCGATTGCGCGCGCGTGCTTTCCCGCGTTCAATCTCGCGCACTCAATCACGCGGTAAAGAGTGTGCGTGTAAACCGGGCTAATCTGTTAGTGAGTCCGGAAGGTAACAAGGCAGGCATTGTCAGGCGCCGACACATGTGTGGGGGAATCGTGAACATTTCTGCTATCTGTGACGAGTAATTAACAAAGAGGTTATGATGTAAATTCTTTTGAATCTGTGGAATTTTTATATGAAGGAAAAATCATGTAAAAAAATTTTGCTCTTCAAGATTTACTTTAATCAATTTACGATTATCCTTGTTTGAATAAGAAAAACAAAAGGATTAATTATATTTTTATAACAGTTTTTATTGTCGTTATTCAATTCAGAATTTTCATTACCTAAACTAAGCCGGATTATATCGTACTTTCTAATTAATTAAGCGAAGCTTATAAAAATTATTTATATAAAAATAATTTAAAACGCGAACGTTACGCCATAATACAAACATATTGTTTCCGCAAAAGAATATAGAGGCATAAACAACAAAATAGAACTTATGCCATAATGGATGATTCAGAGCTCTTATCAAAAAGCGAATACAGCATTTCATTATATACAAAACAGAGTTAAGCCCCAAATAATTTAACACAAAACAAAAATAAAAACTCGACAAACATTAGAATTCAGCGCGAGAGGATCCGAACTAAACATCTCACCCGCATGTGGGGAATAATTTAAAAATACGGGCACTTCTATCCGGAGGCACATTGTGCCCCATACCTACTATTTTGCGTATTTTTCGGTGTGCGTGGCAGGTGGCGACCCCTCTGCGGGGCGTTCGTTAAAAACGCTCCGGAGTACGTATTATAAAAGTTGCGCCTACCGCGTGTAAGTAGTGGCGTGGGGTCGCCCCCCCTCCCCCCACCCACCTAGTTAGACAGTTAAAAGTATGCGGTATTAACGAAACGGAAATGAATATACGAGTAGGTAGGTACGGTTTTTGGGAGGCTGTGACGCCGCGGGTTAGATTATGAGAATACTTCGGCCTTTTATTTCGTTTTTTTTTTTCATTTCGGGGACGCTTCGACCGGAGGGTTGCTTAGAACTTAGTTATGTGACTGGTTGTGTTTTGAAGTACGTTTTGAAATTTTCATAATGTTGCCTGGTATGCTTGATTGGGAAAGCGATTAAATATTATTGATTTTTCATACATTGGTACTGTAAAATACAGCGCTACGTATTGTAAAAGACAATGTGATTAAAATTTAAGAATTAGGTACCTTTGGATAACATGAATACATTATGTCTAATTATAACTACCTCATTATAATTTACTTTTATTTATAACCTCTATTAGAATAAATCATAATTTAATGTACACAGAAGGAAAGGGATATGAAAAATGCTTTGACTAGACTCACAAATTCTTTAACATATTATATTTGTGAAATTATTCCTGTATTATATTAATATTTAAATCAAGCGTATCTTTAGGTACAGTAATCTGTGTTATTCATAGTTAAAGATGCCTTATAATATAAAATTACTAGCGGTCCGCCCCGGCTTCGCCCGTGGTACATATGAAAAATATATGTTGGCCGATTCTCAGACTTACCCGATATGCACAGAAAATTTCATGAGAATCGGTCCACCCGTTTCGGAGGAGTATGCAGACTAACATTGTGACACGAGAATTTTATATATAAGATTAGGTACGGTATATCAATTGGAAATACTTCATCAATCTTAATCACCTACGTAGGTAGGTATCTTATAGGCGGGTAAGGAAACATAATTCAAAATTTAAATTATTATAATGTCCCCATCACTGATGTTGAAGATATAAAAAATTCGAAAATTTTATCCCCTGTGAAAATTTTGTAGCAAAATCTGCTTAAGTTATAAACACACTCCTAAAAATACCACGATACGAAAATTATCATAATCTTATGCAACGTAATAAAATTTTTTAAATTTAATTACAGAATATTTTAAAATCACTTCTAATATCGAATTTGTTAGTTCAAAAGTGAATCGAGTGGGGCTTGAAAATTCACGCCCTTTCACTAATTGGCTAGTAGCGCCGGAATAAAGTACTTCAAACGATTTCCGTTACTAATTAGAAACGTAATATATTCACGCAATAATTATCAAATATCAAAGATTACATTCCTATACAGAAACTCGGTCATAATTAGGAAATTCTAATAAAACATTGTGGAGGAAGCAAGGTCGAAAATGTACGTATAAATTTTTTGCGCCTGCTATTTTTGTACCGCAATCAAACGACACGTAATAAAGAGATTGCTACGATATTTCTGTAAGGCGTTCGAAAATCTTCGGCCGCGTGCAACCTACTGCCAAACACATTACAAGGGTCAGCGGTTCACTTTGATGCTATATATTTATAGCATTAAGAAGTTACTGCGAAACTGTTATGATTCCGATCTCTTAGATTTATTTGTTTGCATTTTATATGAAGCATGAATAATGTTAAGTAAAATTATTTATTTCGAAAAAATTATGAATACGTTAACAAATTAGTACATTCATTGAATATAATAGTCAGCTCTCTAATAACTAGAGCACTCTTACATTATAACGAATGTATTTCCTTTGGAAACACAAATAACTAACTCCAAACTCAACAGGAACAGTAAAACGAAAGCAACTTAAATGTATTCGCCAATTAATTAGCAAAAAATAACCACAGATTATAATCTATTGAGGTATGTATTCAAATATCAAGCCAATAGTAAATTTATGGCGCAATTCTGCAGCATTACCGACATAGAAATAAAACAATTTATAACAAAATGTAAACAGGAAGAGTCGTATTTTCATTAAGACCCCCCTCCCCCTAAGCACCCCCCAGAATAGACCGAAAATACTCGGTTATGATTAATTCGGAATGCGAGGCGCATTGATCAAGGAAGAGGGTTTTTACTTGAAACTACCCATCTCGTGCCCCCCCGTTAGAGAGAGACTAATGCGCCACCGTCTCACTCTAAAACAAAGATGCTAAAACTTCTTTCGCAAGTATGAAGATTTTAATTTCATATTTTTGACGAAACGGTTCTAAAATTGTGCTTGCGCACAACCCGAAATGGACTCTAAACAGCAGTCTTTGAATTCAAATTCGCATACGCCGCGGACGTACTTATTTCCATTTTCTAATGCCGAATTAGTTTTCGAAGTGAAAGATACAGTGCCAAGACTGTGTGAGTGCTCTAATTAGATGTGGACTCTATGCTTCCGGGATAGAGTTTGATTTCCCGCGTTTTGCGTTCTGAAGAAATAATTCTCAAGTCGTACCCCGAAATTAGTCGAATAAGGAGAAAGGGGTTCATACGATGGGTGGTTTTAAAAGAAGGCAAAAAGGTGGGGATAGAAAGATGCGCAAAGACTTAGTTTGCGCGGGGGGTAGGGGGTGTTATAAAATATATAATTCTATACTTACAATACTTGTAAATACGGCACGCGGAAGTACCGGGAGTAACTAGTTTTGATACTTTGATATCTTGATTAGACGAATTTGTTATGATTTATTACGGTTTATTTCTTAGAAGGTACTAAATGTCTAGTTTCATGAACTGTTTAATAAGTGACGATTATTTATGCATTTGAGGCGTATACTAGGATGGAATTTCACCTTTAAATGACATATTTACAAACAAGTATGGTAAAACTTCCGTGTATACCTTAATTACCTTAGATGTCAATAAAATATCGTTCCAATTAACAATAATGCAAATGTATGAAACCAATAAACGTTTGTAAGATTTGGATTAGAACTTTAGGTTTCAACATTTACAAGACATCACAGAGCCTATATTTTAAGTTAAATCCTAACTAATAATACTGTAATATGTTTTACATTTAACCAAACATATTATACAGAAATTCTGTGTATAAACCATGAATTCTTTTATAAATCTAAGATACAGTTACTTATAAGGAATTCATACGTCGCAAGTTTTCTCAGCGCAAAGTATCAAGAACACTTGATCGCAGTACTCTGCTACATTCGCTGATATTTAGTCGCGAAACGGGATGTATTATAGGGCGGTAGTTGTTTAAAATAAGAGCGAGTCGCGCTCCCTATGGTGCAGTGGTTAGAGTTAAAGCTAGTGCAGGTTCTATTCTTGGTGAAGTATTTTCGGATTTTTACTTTTTTGTGCTGATTTTTAAAGTTATTAAGGTAGAGATTGCTATTTAGATGATATGTTACAAAAGGCTATGGAATATTTGTTTTTAATAAACGTAACACAAAATCAACCATATTGAATGAAATAAGTAATAAAACTAAAATTAAACGTTCTAGTTGTTAAATAAACAGAACAATTTTAAACATTACATTACTCTATATTCTACGCGTGACACCTGTCATTTTTTATCTATAACAAAAAGCCTTGTCCGTGCTACGTGTAAAAAAAAAACAAAAAAGGAGCAGTGAAGCTACTTATGCCTGATCCGCTCATTTCGCGCGGTTCTTAGTAAAAAGTTGTAAGAGGGGTGCACTAGCGCCTACGACGTAGCCCGTAGCCGCTACGTAGGCCGTAGCAGGGCTGCGACTTCTTTCTTTGTAAATTGTATTTTTTTAATTAATTTTTTGTGGGATTATAATTAACTTTTTAATTATCATTTTTTTGTTTAAGTATTGTTAAATAGGGCTTAAATATATGTTTTATAGTAGGTCTTACATGATATATTGGATATAGGACTATGTATTGCTTTAGATTTAGCATTTTGTAGGCAAAGTGTTTACTTTATGCGCCCCTACGGTATTGTTTCTGGTTTATGGTCAGTATATTAATAAAACGAAACTTGATAATATGTATTATATCTGCTTCTTTAAAAACGACCTACGAATATGAAAATACGGTATTAAATATGTTTTAATTAAACTATAATTAATAAAGAAGTATTTTACCTATTTAAATAGTCTAATTAACAACACGCATTATTATCGATATACATTTACAAGCTCCTTATTTTACAGTATCTATTACATTTATTACATTCTTATGTACTCATATACTCTACATATTGAACCAAAGCAAACTACATCATTTCAATCTACCAATTTTTGGCTTCACAAAAAATAATACAACAATAAAACTACCAAAAAAAACTTATTAAGAAGTTCATTAGCCAGCCCTGGCACTATCGCTCCTAAGACACCCCCGGGGGCACCCCCCGGGGGGGAACGCGGAAATATGAAGGGAGTACTCATTTATCAATATACTGGGGACTGTTTCTTTCCTTGAATTGATTATTCTGCTAAGAATATTGACGGCGCACGATCGAACGATTAGACTTTTTGATGTTACGATTTTGTAGTTCTGTTCTGTGTGAATGTGAATGCTTCTAGTAGGATATCACCTTTGCTTAGAATAATATGTTTTTTTGAAAGTGTAATTAGGCAAGGAAGTCTTGGCGTATGCCGTATAGGAAATGTATATTTGTAAGTCTTCAAAAGGAAACATCTCAAAGTAATGATGCTTCTAAAAGATGTGAAATGTTATAATTTGAGTTTGACTCATAAGTTAATTAGGATTCTAGATTTATTATAGGTACTATGAAAGAAATATTTTAATAGTGATACTAGATACTACTAATATAGAACATACTAGTACACATAATGCTATATACTAATAGGGTATAGTAATTACGTGTATCTTTAATAAAAATGTAGAAAACTGTGCAATTAATCCAAGAATACACAAAATCCTTTTTTTTTTAAACATAAACAGTCACAGTAAATCATAAAATCTTCGTTTACATAGTAAACTTTGTTTTCTACGTTAAATTATGTTTTACTAGAGGTCCGCCCCGGCTTCGCCCGTGGTACATATTTCGCAATAAAAGGTAGCCTATAGCCTTTCTCGGGTATTTAAATATCTCCATACCAAATTTCATGCAAATTGGTTCAGTAGTTTAGGCGTGATTGAGTAACAGACAGACAGACAGAGTTACTTTCGCATTTATAATATTAGTATGGATTAGATACTCTTAAGATATTTAGAAACTCGGTGAGAACTTAACAAGGTATAACATCCTAGAAGTTTTTATATTTACTAAACTAGTACTAAAACGTTAGTAGAATTTGTCTTTACAGTTTTACAACAGTTTCATTGAAAAATGTATTTTTATTTACTGGACTAGTATGTTTTTTATCAACCTTTTTCGTTTTCATGTTTTCTTCTAAAAAGAATGTGTTTGCTGTCTTATTTTCGGCAACACGATTGATTTTTGTTTATGGATTATTTCAAATTGTACTTGAAAAAACCTATGAAAACATGAAAAATGACATAAGATGATTCATATAATTTCATAACCATTGATAATAATTCTGACAGGTTCCCTGTGTTCAAGAAACCACTTTATAGTAGAGCCATTTTAATAGGCAACATTTGACAGTTCAACAAAATTCAACAACGTAACCTAGTAACGACGACATAGAATAACATGATATTTCGTTTTGTTAGAACTGCACATTTGCTTAACTTTTGCACGCCTCATAAGCGAAGCGTTGAGGTGGGTACTACTGTCACTTCGCGCAAAACATTTTTCAATTACGATTACATATTTATAATAATAATGACCGATGCAACTAATTTTAAGATTTGATTTTACTGATAAACCATTCTAAACATAATAAACATTTTCTTATTTAAAGAACTGACGTCGCTACAATTTTGTGTCAATAAACCTTTTTTCTTTATAAATACCAGAGACGTTACTCTAAAAATCGAAATCTGACATCTAGAATCGAATGCATTGGTTACTTGGGAATAAAAATCATCATAAATTATTGACATGTGTTTCAAGTTCGATTGACAATTGTTTCAAGTCCGTATCGATTAATTCGCTTTAATCGATGTTTTTAAGCAGGTTACCACCCTATGAAGATAAAATTGATAGACGTCAAATGTTGCCTATTAAATTGGCTCAACTATAATTATATAAATTATAATGTTCATAAATAACAGGCTCAATAAGTTAAGGTGACAGTAAAAGGCATAGGCCAGACAGACCACATGCCAGAAAACAATAAAAAGTATAGACAGAGCCTGTTTTTTTTTTGTTCATGTTAATGAACTGAGATTAATTTATCGATTTTAAAAGCTAAAATCATAATTTATAAATCACATAACAGTAAAAACATACTATTACTACATAGTGTATCACACAAATGCCTCATACCAAGCCTCGTCGCATAAAACACAAAATAACTAACGCAAAAATCGTATAATTCAAATAATTCAAACAGCCTCCCAACATTTAGGTTAAAATAAGCATCTTGCATAAGAAAATGCCGGGGTGTTCTCCCCTGCTATCTCCGTTTTTAGTATTTTAGTAAGTTCAGGGGGAAATTACCCCCCAGGGGTGGGGTGGGGTAAGATGTTGATGTTTCTTAGTTTTATATTACTGCCGTACTTTATTGCTTATTTGTGGAAGTGTGCTTAGTGTATGCAGATGTCGGAAGGGTGGCCACCCCATTTATGGATCTACTTAAGTATTTTTTTAAGATTAGAATTGTGATTTCGCTTCGATTACGTTAGTTTTATTTTACACGCGCTGCCCATAATTTTTTATGTTTGGGCGCGCGTAAAATTTATGTTTTGACGTTTGAGGACGGGCGTAATTTTTTTTTATTAAATTCTCGAACGATCGATGGTTTTGTTGACGTGAGGCTTTAGCTTCTGTCATTTATGTGTTGTAGAAATGATTTGAATCGATAATTAGCTAAGTACATCGATTTTATAATCACTTAAATACAATCTACGCTGATTTTTAAGCTATTTCATAGCTTCTATCGCGGGCCTTGAGCGCGGGGACCGAATCGAGAAATTCCGTAACGAAAAAACCTCACGCTCCCCACTCCGACGGGCTCGAAGGTGTGGCTTGAAGGCATGCTATGCAATAGCTTTACCGCGGCAGTCCCCGAGTGCCACACGTCTTTTTATTTTTGCAATATTAATAGTGCGTATAGTTAGATGTACAGATATATATTTCTATGTTCGTATCTGTAGTCTCAATCGAGGTAACAGTAATAATTTATTTTTTCTTCCGTTTAACCGTAGGGAAGGGCGGGTCGCTTTAACAGTATGCTTCAGTAGTAATTGAATTTATGTTGTGGATGAAATATTAATGTCTTGACTATAATAATTTCTTCTTTTGTTTCTTTCTTAAATTATAGTGCCCTTAGTCATATCAAACTATATAAGTATGAAGATAGGTATATATACATAAATACGTGAT
This sequence comes from Colias philodice, assembly GCF_061535455.1. NCBI lineage: Eukaryota > Metazoa > Arthropoda > Insecta > Lepidoptera > Pieridae > Colias > Colias philodice. The sequence goes on along the minus strand of NC_143098.1, from coordinate 10,930,632 downwards.
AAATATTATATACATTATACGTAGTAAATATATGATTCATAAATTGTTATTTTAGAGGATGTGAAGGAAAAGAAAATAAAAAGTAAAAATATCAATTGATGTTGAGTGATGAGTACATTATAATATCGTTATTAATATCTTAGAAAGCATGTTTTGTCTTCATTTTACTTGTGACTTAAGTCCTTTTTATGGGTACGTTTATTGAAATATGTTGACCACAAACATTTCATCGTTTTGTCAATATAATAGTAATAGAAAGTTTAAATTTTAAGGAGATTATAACTGTAAGGATTGATGAAGCTTCACAGTTTGTAATCCATGGAATTTTTATTGATATTAATTTTAGATAACAAAGTTAAGTCCCATGTCCCCGAGTTAGGTAAGCGGCAGATGCATTACACAATATACATATGTTTCACTGATCGATTTTCTTTAGGGACAAGTAGGTGATCAGCCTTCTGTGTCCTGCCAGACCGAGACATTTTTTTTTCTTCGTCTCCACCGGGAATCGAATATAGGACCCCTCGGTTATAAGCTGCCGCGTCAACCACTGTACCAAGGAGGCAAAAGTTAAATACTCTGTCAAAGTGCTTGTTAGCTAAACCTGTCTTGCGGCTGTTTTAAACATTGCTCTATAAATTCATTTAATGTTTTTTTGCACTAAAATCTCATATTCTCAAAAGTGTTCACAGTTTTTCACATCAAACGCAAGTACCAAATAAATCTAAGCCCATTCGAAATTCCCATCACACATAAAACAATGCCACGCCATCAAACACTGAAAATACCTGTTGAAAACATGTTGAAAACGGCAAAATGGTCCGCCGCTAAGCGTATAAAAAAATCAATACGGTCCAAAGAGTATATTCACAGGTTTTTTTTCAATCTTTATTTGCGTTTGCGAACCGAGAGTGAAAGTAGAAAAAACAACACTATTTCTATCGCGAAAAATAGAAAACACTATCGAGAGTGTTTCGTTTTCATTTTGTGTACAATGTTTTTTAGGTTTTTTGTGACGGTCGAGTGACGCCTAATCACTGGATGAGAATGGTGTATGATTTTGTTTGGAGATTTTGTACTGGATTTTCGATGTATACGTGTGTTGTTTGAGTTCGTAGAGAGCGGGTAAGAAGATGGTTATTAGAGTGATGATTGGTCGTCTTCTTTTCTTTCTAGAGCCTTTAGTGTACCTAAGTCTAGAAATGACCCGATGCCATTAATTGTCTAATTGGTTGAAAAACTAAGAATTCCTCATCACATTGCATTTTAATATAAACATAATAAAATGATGTTATAATTGCTTTCTTATTTTATTTAAGTTTTATAATTAAAATATCGTGAACATAAATATAATGTAACTAGATTTCCGCCCGCGGCTTCGCCCGCATTTTCAAAGGAAAACCCGCATAGTTCCCGTTCCCGTGGGATTTCCGGGATAAAACCTATCCTATGTGTTAATCCAAGTTACCCTCTATATGTGTGCTAAATTTCATTGTAATCGGTTCAGTAGTTTTTACGTGAAAGAGTAACAAACATCCATACATCCATACATCCATACAAACTTTCGCCTTTATAATAGTATTAAGATTAAGATTAATGTAAGTAGTAATTGCTCTTGAAAATAGAGCTACGAATATATTGTGATTCAGGTTTTTTCAAGTATAAAAGAAGATATATTAGTTAAAATACTAGTTAAGTCCTGCCATGGATATAAGGCAACATTGAGGTTCATCATGAATGTTGCCTTATATCCATCATCATCATTTATCGCATCATAATCTAAAGTATTACTTACTTTCAAAATGGTCTTTGATCTTCTTGGCGGATGCCTTTGGTTAGGCATCCGCCCTGGAATGGAAAGGATGGGTGTTCGAGTCCCGCCTCGTGATCGAATTTTTTCTATTCTTTATAAATTTATACTGTCAAAATGTTTACAAATTACTTACAACTAATAAATAGTGAATATCGTATTTCATCTATACAGCATACGTTGAAATAATGAAAGAATATTATTAGCATCTCTTGATAGATGGCGTAGAGCCACATAAAGAGGGAGAAAATATTCGATCCGAAGTTACTTTGTGAATGGATGGTCTAAGAAATTGGTATTGCTTAAGATACGGTTTTAAATCCCAGCTGACTTTTTTTTCTTTTTAACTGTATTTAAGTTTTAAAATGTTTATATTTCTTGATCTATCGACATAATATTTTGTTTATTTCTTTCCACTGCTAATAATAATTAATACTATCATAAAAAAAGACATGGCCACATATAAGTTCTTCTTTAAACGTCTTCTCCTTGTTAAAAAAACTCAATAAAATTTTCAATAATGACCTAATATCGCACTAGGGGATTATACTAAATAGAAATAAACATAATAAAAATAAAAAAATTATTTATTTATTTATTTATTTTTTAAAATGGCAGAAAGTTGTCAAGGTTAGGTTAGAATAGAATAAATCTTTAAATAAATCAGCAACAAATATAAATAAAATTAGCTATTATGCACATCACTATCGATATATACGCCATATATCGATAGTGATGTGCTAATATTATCGATCATCGATCAATAAACAAAAAATTGAGTGAACCATGCAAAAATAGGATTTGAATTAAAATTTTTAATACTTATGCGTAATGCACATTGCACATGCTTTTGGATAAGCTTAAAAACAATTTAACCTCATAGAGGATCTTTATATCACACTAACTGTGCTCCGTGGTTTCACCCGAATTGCTCCGCTCCTGTTGGTCTTAGCGAGATTTAGCCTTCCTCAATAAATGGGCTATCTTACAAAAAAAATACAGTACAATACATACACATAATCTAATAATCTAACACCGAAAGAATTTTTCAAATCGGACTAGAAGGTCCCAAGATTAGCGCGTTCAAAGAAACAAACAAACTTAATAAACTTAATAATAGCTTTATAATATTATAAGTATATAATATAATAATTAGAGACTCTATAGCATATAAAGTGGGTACCTACTTGTATTTTTACAAAAAAATACAGCGGAATCTAGCTAGTCATAAACCAGGTTTTGATTACGTTGATTAGAAAGAGTTACCCCTAATTGTACTTCAAAAACATACACATTTTGCCCGTGCACGTGACAACAGAGTGACAGACCTTTCCCCTTGCATAATATAACGAATTCTAAAATATCAGTATGTCTGTTACTCTTTAACTTAACCACTGCATTGATCTTGATGATATTTGTCTTTGAGATAGGTTTAAGGGATGAATGTGAGGTCAAATAGTTTTCAAAAATATTGTAATTTAAAAGTAAAATATGGTATAGTTGTTAGTGCGAGGAATTTGTAAGTAAAGCAGGGGCGAATAGCTTGTTTCGTATTAATACTATAAGTATATAAGTATACTAAGAAGTCTCTTTTTCGGTAATACATACATAAAATAATTGCAATAAGATTAAGATTATCGCCTGTCTTGAATAAAAAATAAAAAATATATTTATAGCTACGTTAATGTCAATTTGTTATAAGTATTTTTGCCATTTTCTTGTCATCTCTTTTTTATTTTTCTTCCCACTTTGTATAATATTTTTGATAAGATTTCGCTTCTTACATATGGTAATTTACATTCACGTAATCTACCTTCAGAATCCATTATTTCCCGAGTAACACATATACATACACAATCATAATGGAACGAAAACCAATCGGTTGTAAATAATATACAGACGGACATGCAATTTGTATGTATGTGGGATAAAGTATATGGAAAAAAGTAAATAGTGATAAAAAAGCCACATTTTGTTATGAGCCGATCGGGTGGGGGTGGGGGGGACCCCATTTGTTTGCTATTATACAGCGTGTTTAATTAATGAGCTTTTTTTTGTTTTTTATTTTTATTTTTTTGTTGTGACGTGTGTGTATGGGATTGATGTGTGTGTTGTTGAATAGATGTGAAAGGATAATATATATATATATATATGCAATACACAGATACTAGGATACACCTACTTTTAATAATATGAATATTAGACTGCATAATTTGTTGTTTTTTCTAAAATAAATAAGGTAGTTTTATTTTGTGATGTGGTGTATGTATATATCTACACAAATACCTTAGAAATTAATGTTAACAATTAAATATGTTTTGTGGAAATCGCGTCTTTTATTAAAAACGTTTTACAGAAATGACAATTAGAATAACAAAAATACCCATATCTAAATGTTTTGTGTAGATGTAGCATGTTTTCAAATGAAGTAATGATTTCCAAGTAACAATAATTGATGTCCTTCTCAACAAATGTCAAAGTAATAGATACGATGGTTCAGTTCATTCCGACAATAGATAACATCTTGTGATAATAACACCTACTTACAAATAATTTAATCTTTAATTCATGTTTTTTAGTCACTCTAAAGCGCTTAAACACGAAAGAAACATAATTAGTTTCATTACTAAAATATTATTTAAATTATATTAAACACTAATTAAAAATAACATAAAGAGAAAATCAACCTGTATACAATTTACATGTATTGGTGTTTCACGTATCGATCACGCACACATGCGCGAGTGTTAACACGCACACACGCGCAATCGAGGTCATGCTGCAGTGCCACTTAGTATGGAGGAGGTTTTATTTTAAGATTTTTTTCGTTCTAAATTTCATGTTATTTGAATGTAAGGTTATTTATTGTTTTGCATATTGATTGTGAACTGATAAACTTATTTTAAAAGCTTATTAAAGTTTTTTATATTAAAGTGCGTAATTAAATAGAGTCTGATATTTATCATTATAAGGAAAGTATTATAAAACGCAACTGTAGATTTTAATCGCGCCAAGGTTTCTTAAAACTGGTATCTTATACATCGAATTTATTTAAATAATTTTTAACGATTATAAACTACATATAGGTAGCTAATATGAAACAATTGTATGTTTACATATCTGTGACCTTATGACTCTACTCCCAAATTGAAAATAACAGTAAACATTCAAATGTAAAACACACATTATTGTTATAATGACGTGTAATGAGCCATTCTTTTTATTCCGTTTCCTCATCAGTTACACTGCGTCAACTTTTGACACCTCCAATACAATAAAATTAACCGTCATCGACCTTTTCCCATATTGTTCAATTCAATCTGTCTTGTTTAAGGCCCCGCAATTCATGTGTACACGACCCACTTACAGATGCTCTCGAAATCTAGGTCAAAGACTTTAAGTGTTTATTGTTTGAGATCCGGTCATATATATGTAAAGTTTTAGGAACGTTTTGCGGCTAACACTTTCATCACATTCGCACGTTGACAACGTTTTATTTTCTTTTACGGTGTTAGTCATAACTTTTTAAACATTCGTAGAATTTCTTGAAATGCTACAAGGAAAATTATTTATTATATTCAGAGAGATTTATTACTTAGTCAGCGGGTGAAGAAGCGGATTCCATAGTTAGCGAGCTTTAACTCTATTGCCAAAAATGCAGGGTCTCGTCGCAAATACGCATTAAAAATCGACAATGAGCGTACGTCTGGATGGCTAGACTACCTATTATTTTTATTATTTATTTTGTTAGGTTTCGTATATGACAAAAAATCTAATTCTTTTCTTTTTAGATAATATATTAAATGTTACTATCAAATAGTTTTGACAAGATTTACTTTTGAATAAAAATATTATATAAGTATATTAAAAGCTAATAAATATAAAAGCTATCAAACATATGACACGGTATCGATAAATATCTTAAATTGTAACATTAAAGCGCGATTTTTAATCAAACATTTATATACAACACATAACATTTGCATTTATACGAAATTTCACCAATAACCAGCGCAATGAATCGACATTGGTTGCATAAAGCCGAACGTAAGGAAGGAACCTGTTGTCTGACCTTTGTCTTTTATACGCCGCTTTACCAGAAGTGTGAATAAAAAACGTAATATATAGCTCCAATACACACGAGGTCAACATTTACTCTCAACTTCTACTAAATTTACATTTATGCCGCATAAATATCGCCCTTTCTAATAATAGACGCTCAGAAAACAAATTAAATTGAAATTTTTATTATCCTGCAAAACTACCTTTAAATATTACAAGACCGTTTGGTTTTTATAATTAACACAATTCTGATTGTTTTTTAACGCCGTTCTTACCAATATAACGATCATCACGAGGCTAAAGACCTAAAAATTTTAGCTCAAAAGAATATTGCAATTAGCGAATTTGCATACTAATGAATACGATCTTGGTTATTTTAATGTCGTTTTAACTAAAATAATGAAAGCTGGGTGTTTTAAATAGATGGTAAGACTCGATAGTGACGCAATTCAGCATCAAATTGCAGTGTAGCTCTTTCGTAACCTCTCGATAAGATAGTTTTTAATTCATACCATGTATGGGCATGACATGTCTGGTTCTGAGAACTGCGCAAATTTATTTTGTAAACCTTTGAAAAATTGATGAGGTCAGACTATGTACGCGTTAACGAATAACGATATGATTAAAATATTCGAAAATTAATTTTTTCTTAACGATATGATTAAAATATTCGAAAATTAAATTAAGTCGATTTATATGGTTTTGAGACGCATTTTTCAAGTGATTGGTTTGATAGGGACATGCGTCCTTTTATAGCCATTTTTAATTACTCTTTTTATTGGCTAATTTGTAAACAAGCCATAAAATATTATATTCAATAACACATGTTTGCACAATTACAAAAATATGTATACATAGTCTTTACGTAATTTATAGGTATATTTATTCTATCCCGTAATTCACAATTCATATCTTAATTTTATACTATCACAAAAAAGCTTATGCTCTTGTACAAGATTTATCTGAATGGTAAAGTTCATCAAATTTCTGTGTGCCATTACATCCCTTGAATTGATACTTTTATGTATTTTGACGTGCCAAAACCAAATTCTAGCCTACAAAATTTAAAAAGTCCGTTAATAACAGTACACTTTCGACCGTTATAAAAACATCACAATTTACAGCTGGTAAAAGCGAGAACGTCTAATCTTATTGAGAAAAGTAACATGCGTCGTTCGGTGTGCATTTTTGCAATTGACCCAAATCCAGCACATGGTCGCGCTGGCGTCACGCACATCTGCGTGCGTGTGTGTGTGTGTGCCGTGTACGGTTAGAATAAAGTGTTCCTTTTTTTTTCTTGGTGCGATTTAAAAACAATTGTGTTTGTGGCCTTGAATGTCGATTGGTCCAGTTTATTTTTTTTTTATAAATAGTGATTTGTTATCTTTACAGGATGTTATAGTACAAAGCGTAATAATAAACTTGCGCAAAGTATAATAATTAATTTAGTTGTGTTGCTGACGCTTCAATGACTGATATTGAATTGTGGCGGTGCGAGTGTGTGCGTGTCATTCTTTCACACATTTTTGATCACAACATTTTTATTTGCATCGCGTCTGTGCTGCGCGTGTGTGCGTGTGTGTGCATGTGTGCACTAATTGCGATAGCTACTTCATTTAAATTTCGAATGTCAGACGGCCATTGCGAAAAATGTTTAAATTCGAATTTTTAATTATTGCTTTTTTTTCGTGATAGGCACAGGCTAAGTGATTAAATTATGTTTATTATTAGTATCGGGTCGTACGTAACGAATGATATTGAAATTGTATTTCGTTATTCGATATCATAATATTGTATTAAGTTTTGAAAACATTATCATTTAGTTTAGAAAAGCCTTATTTAAATTATATTTATCTTGATATTTTGTTATTAGTATGATAATAATAAACCTTATCAACAAAATCAGATAGTAATCAAACGAAAATTAGTCACATTAAAATTTCGTCCCAATTTGAACGAACACAATGGAAGGCAAATGACCTAAACATTATACGTTTGATCTAAATAATAAAACAATGTTAAAAGTCAATCAATGCATCGTTTTTGGGGCATTGTTTTTGATACGACGTAAAAGGAAGTTTTCTGGGTCGGTTAAACATAAATCGTATATAATTTAAAAAATTACGACAAAACGATAGAACAGATTTTGATGAGATTTTTAATTCGTATAGAGCATGCTCTATCGGAATTAAGCTCAAAGATTAAAACTTTACATGTTCTTTATGAGTAATAAATCTTTAATCTTATTAAAAGAAAAAGATAACATATTTAGTATTGTAGCTGCATAAAGCCAGGTGAAGTTACTTAGCGCTAAAAAATGAAAGCGACATAAAAACTAAGTTTATAAAATTAAATGACATTTTGCTTGCAATTATCACTTGCCCTTGCAGCTGCAGGACACAGCACATTAAATTACTATGTTTATGAATATTATTCAAATAATCAGCTTTCTCTTTAACATACTATAATTATCCTCTTTAAACCACCGATTTTTGGACGAAAAGTGCATTGTAACTCTATCTTATATCTGTATTGGAAAAGCATAAAATATTAAAAAAAAAACTATTCCTGTGATAAGAATAAAAACGAAAATGAAAACCGAAAATAATATCACACACGAAAGAAGAACAAAAAATTCAGTTACGCAACTCTCGTTTCGCGCCCAACACGATAAACGGCCAATGCAACCGGACATTACGCCCTCATTTTTATTTGGCACATAGACAAAAACACCCTTTTTTCTTTACATAACGCACACTCCCGAAAAATATATAATACATACGTACGACCACTTAATATACTGATGATAAAATGTACAAGCGATTTTGGCTTCTTTTTTTAAAAGCAACAAGGCGATATTGCTGTGTAATTTAAACGAATCCTATTTGATGTTAAGCTGATTATCGTATGGAGGCTGGACAGAGGCACGTTCGATAATTAGTGAATGTTTTTTAAACAGAATTCGAAATTTGAAATGAAGTTTTATTCGGCTTGATTACGATTCGACGATTCTTTTTTTTTATTTTATGCCAGACTTGACAAAATATGCAATAAGGGATTTATATCATTTCTTATCAAGTTTCTTATGTACCGGATTATTGCTATATATAAGTGCATGCTTAAACAAATCCTCTACCCCATTGGACAAACTTTCGAACCGCGGCTGTACACACTCGTCGAGAGCCTCTCGTCGAGAGCCTCGGCCGAAAAGACTCTCGTCGAGAGCATGCCTGTACACACTCGTTCTAACATTTGAACTGAAGACTTACACGAGAATGGACGTAGAAATAGCTGCTGCTATTTGTCTTTGTGCCGTGAGCTATTATAATTTTTTAAACATTTACTATAAAAAAAAAATTCTCAAACCATGGAGAAAAAGAAGATGGTGGATGATTACTATGCACCGCAGTAGAAACAGGGAAATAAATATAAAAACTTCCTGAATACCTAGTTAATGTATTTTATTGTATTTTTAAGGAATCAATAGAAACGCTTCTTTGTTTCAGAAGTAAAATGGAAAATCAATTGGCTGAGTTGGTGGCAGAACCTTCTGGCCAATCCATACTAATATTATAAATGCGAAAGTAACTCTGTCTGTCTGTCTGTTACTCGATCACGCCTTAACTACTGAACCAATTTGCATGAAATTTGGTATAGAGATATTTTGATACCCGAGAAAGCCTATGTCCTTTCTCGGGTAGTATAGTTTTATCCCGGAAACCTACGGGAACGGGTTTTTCTTTGAAAACGCGGGCGAAGCCGCGGGCGGAAAGCTAGTTTAAAATAAATCCATAAAAAATAAGTTCCATAAAAAAGGTTCTGTTTGATAGCACTCCAAAAACTGTAATTCTCGTTCATTAGACCACATAGTGAAACACGTGCGTTCATAAATAACGTCAGCGAGCAACTAACTGAACGAGTGTGTACATGCTCGCTCTCGTTTTCCTCGCGAGACTCAACGAGACCCTTTGACTCGGGCGCAAAAAACCGACCAGCGACCGAGACAGCCGAGGCGAGACACGAGAGTGCGAGACAAGACGAATGCACCATGTACATACTCGTTCTCGGCCTGTCTCGGTGTGTCTCGGCGAGTGTGTACAGCCGGCATCAACGAGGATACGTCACATTATGTTGAATTCTAAAATCTGATTTCACGAACAAAGTATATGAACATGACTTTTTCTCAGGTATTTCTTAATTATTATGAAAATCCTGCACTGTGCTAATGCGATGGCATTAATGATGAACACGGAAGCTTAAAAAAAGTTGCTTGGCATTAGCAAAAGTTTCATTAGAAACTTTTTACAAATACAAATTCACTTATTAAGATGAAAACTAATCAGCATTTATCGACCGCCTCCTTGGTACAGTGGTTGACGCGTGAGCGTAGAACCGAGGGGTCCTGGGTTCGATTCCCAGTGGAGACGAATAAAAAAAATATCTTGGTCTGGCAGGACACAGAAGGCTGATCACCTACTTGTCCCTAAAGAAAATCGATCAGTGAAACAGATGTATGCATACTGCAACTGCCACTTGGGGACATGAGTCTTCACTTTTACTTTTACTTTTAATCAGCATTTATATTGTTCTCATATATTCTTCTTTTCATCCACAAAGATTCGTTTTATCAATATCAATAATCATTAAAACTCAACACATAATCTGTTTCAAAGATCCCAAAATAAACCATCTGAGATAACGAAATATTGCACCTTTTGTACTTTTGACCTACCAAATGAATCGCTGACTGTACGCACACAACCTAATCTCGAGTCTAAGGCACGTTTTTTAGATACTTTCAATACAGTCTGACCATATAACATAGACCCCTATGGTTCCTTCTCGCCTTTACATTACATACGCCAGAGTGGCACTTATAAGAAATTTCGTGGGTCTTCAAAACTGGTTGTGGTAGTTCATAAAAAGGGCCAAGGGCTCTCAGACTCGCTGGGCTAGACTCGAAGGGCAGAGGGTCGCAGAAACTGGATTACTCGTATACATAGGTATAGGGAGTCACCTTAGAAGGGCAATTGACATATCGTTGCTATGAAGATTTGCGCGCTATTTTTAATTTGACAGATGCAGCGATGCAGATAATAAAATGATTCGATGTTACTGTAAGATGATTTAGAAAATGTTATACGTTGTTGTTTAGTATATTTATTTATGTATATGGATTTGACCTATATTAAATTTATGTAGTAAAGCAAGGCATTATACTTATTATTAATTTGTATATTTCCTCTTTATAATATTAGTATAGATTTGGAAGTTTCCAACTGGTACAACAATCAGTATTTTATAAACATCAATTTAATTATATATTTTTTGTATTATATCATATCGATGTTATGTTCTAATGGGATCCCAATTGGAACAATTTAATTCTCACTATCAATATGTTTATTCGAAAATGTGCTTCTCATGGTGTAAATAAATATTCGTTGCAGAATTTATTTCTAAAAGTTTAGCATAAATTATGTTATCAAGCTATTGTTATTAATATAACAAAACCATTATAAGTTTAAGCAGTTAACCCAACAAATATAAAGCAAACATCAAACTATTAAGTTTGTATTAAGTCAAATTAATTATTATAATTTCCTACGCATTGTTTACCGAATAATAAGAAACATAATTAACCTTAAAGCTCATTAATACAAACAATTAAATTCATTAGCATAACCAGAGATAATATAAAACTATACTAGGCATTACGTTCAAAAATGCAGCCAGATAAAACGCCGATTAGCAGACGTCAACAAAACACGATTGCTGAACGCATTCATAGACAACCACAATTCAAATATCGAATGCCGATGTGTATGTGTGCGTCACACTAACGCATTAGACATGACGTGTGCTAGTGTGCGACCGATAGGGTTGAGGTCCACTGGGTTATTGACATTTCCGTATTTTATTTAACAAGGTGCGTCAAACGGTTTAGTTTTTAATGCCTGTTTATTGCATGATTCACGCTTATTGTCCACTGTGTACAATTTTTATTGCAACTATATTCGTTTATACTAATTTTATGGCCCATTCAAATCATAGCTAATATATAAACAATACATTAATCCTATTTCTGTGTAGTTTTTTTTTAAGAAACCTAACCTAACCTAACCTAACGGCTAACCTAACCTAAACTTGATTTTTTTTTGCGCGTCGACGGAGCCCCGCTTCGCGGGGCTCCTATTTCTGTGTAGTTTTTTTTTTAAGAAACCTAACCTAACCTAACCTAACGGCTAACCTAACCTAAATTTGTTTTTTTTTCGCGCGTCCACGGAGCCCCGCTTCGCCGTAATTTAAACCGTAATAATATAATTGTAACAGAAACCTTAAACTTATGTATTTGAAAATCTATATATTATAACGTTGTCTACACTGAAAACTATCACGTGAAACCGGAGACGGTCCCAGTGGAATACCAGCCTAATATCTTACATGTGTGCGTCTATCCTTCCTTGACCTAGAGCCACGACTATCGTCTCTAGGTCAGGACCACTACACACACTACACGATGCGCCCAGTTTGTACAGACCTCCCTCGGCCCCCGCGTTGTTCAGAATCTCGACTGGAACGGGGTGTTTGAATGTTGTGGCCGGGGTCATGTTATTTTGGACGTGCGATAGTCGGCTAGACGACTCGTAGACAGATGAACAAGCTATCTCGGTAATAGCGGTTGGAATTTCGTATGGTTTTAGGTCAGATTCGGAATGGTTAAGTTGCGTATATGTGGTTACGTTGATTAATGTGTGGGTAAATTGTTTAGAAGTGTTGTGTAATTGATTCCGTGGATTAGGATAGAGGTTTCATCGTGATAATAATATGTTAAATAGGATATGATTTTAGTTGATTGCAGGGTTTATAGAATGAGTTTTATAGAATTTAGATAAGAAGTATATATATGTACTATCAAGTAGACTCTTGCTACTTGATTTAAAATTACGTCAAAATCTAAAAATTAACCAGAAATTTAAGGCACTGTGATGAACAAATTCTCTATTTTCCTTTTGCATTACAAACAGACAATTAAATTAAATTTATTTATATTGATAGTTTTAACGATATTAATTTGTTAATAAAACGAGTTTCAAATTGATTACGTTTTTATTTATTCACTTATTTTATGTTAATAGAACATTTAGATAAATATTTATCCAAACTGGTATTTTTTTAGTGTATTGATAATTTATGAGTTGCTTTTTCCAAAACTACTTAGTAATATCATAAAACTTTGTATTGATGAAGAGTTTGTTTGCTTGAAGGCGCTAACCTGGTCACCACTGGTCCGATTCGAAAGTTTTCAAACTGTTGGATAGTCTATTTATAGAGGAAGGCTATCTTATCTTAATACTATTATAAAGGCGAAAGTTTGTAAGGATTTATGGATGTATGGATGTATGGATGTATGGATGTATGGATGTTTGTTACTCTTTCACGTAAAAAACTACTGAACCGATTACAATGAAATTTAGCACACATATAGAGGGTAACTTGGATTAACACATAGGATAGGTTTTATCCCGGAAATCCCACGGGAACGGGAACTATGCGGGTTTTCCTTTAAAAACGCGGGCGAAGCCGCGGGCGGAAATCTAGTAAGTCTATAAACGAATACACTAAGGGCCATCAGCAGGACATACTTTGTTACTAAATGAAACTATAAATTTGTGAAATAGAGAATTTATTGTTTTTACCGTGATACAGTGAAGTGGCATAAATACGAACAAAGTCGCGTGTACTAGGTTATACCTATATATTATAGTAAATTTATTTATATATAACTAGTGTCAATTAAATCCTTATTGACTACTGCAATTTCTCATATTATTTAATTTATACTTTCATAAGTAGAGCTATTGCTCTACATCATAGTTATTATGAACTAGCTTCCGCCCGCGGCTTCGCTCGCGTGGTGTTTTAATAAAAGGTAGCTTATGTTCTTTCTCAGGGTCTAAAGATTGTCTGTGCCAAATTTCATCAAAAATCGGTTGAGAGGTTCAAGGGGAAAGCGTAACAGACAGATATACAGAGTTACTTTTGCATTTATAATATTAGTAGGGATTATTGTACATTAGCTGTGCACCCCGTCTTCGCTATAGACTGTGGAATACTGTCGAAGATTGTCGTACCGCCTCAGAAGCCTTCGTGGACTGATGCGCAACAGTTTGCTGAAGATCATCAAATTGATAGTTTACGAACGACCACCAAAAATGCATGAAATGATATGAAATATAGATTTTACTCTCAATAAATAAATACTTACAGGTTATGTTTATTCATATTATTTCTCTATAATGCTAATAATTTAGAGTTGGTATGAATATGAAGATTTGTTGCTCTAACACGCACAAACTGCTCTACCGCTTTGGTTGCAATTTTCTGTAGCATTATATTATGTAGTTTACAAATAGTAATATACCTAGGCTATATTTCTACCCACAACCCGTTACTCGAGCAAAACCGCTGCCTGCAGTTAGTTATATAGCGCAAAACCAATCAAGGAATGTTCTAGAACCTTACCTAATAAATAATAATTACGATTCAAAACATGTGTGATTCATGATTGTATGTACTAGGCTCGCATAACACATAGGTACCTATTTATAGTTCCCAAAGTCAAGGGTTGGGAATGCATAGGGGTGAACGACCGCCGAAACAGTGCACGCGGCAAGGTCACGCACACTAGCGCAGCGCACACATAGACAACGGCCGTGAAATTAGAAATATTAGTGATGTGTGTAGTCGATGTATCGATGCTTTCGCAATTAATAAGCTATTGATTGTTTTTTTAGTAATTTAAGACGAGAGAGGTTCAGATTTGAATTTGGAATTATGAAATGCAGACAGTCATCTAGTTTGATATTTCTAATAATCATTAAACATTTTATTTGCAGTGTGTTGTGAAAAAAACGCTTTGTTGCTTAGTTAATTATCTCCAAGCAAGCAAGTTGTTGCAATTAATAAGTACTAGATACCTAGAGTCTGTTGGAGCTAAGGGAGGTTATTTTTAACAATTTAAACATGCAATAGCGTACTTCACAGACGCGTACACGATTGTCAACACACGAACATAGCGTGGTGACAAATTTAGAATAACAATGAAGTATTTTAACACTACTGTCCAACGATCAATCAAAAGAATTATTTACGAGGTAATAATATGCATCGGAAATTAAAAAAAAAGAATTTATTGTGACAGGATGCAACAATTTTGAATATACAATTAAGGTTTAATGTCAAGTTGATACTACTGAAACTGTAATTATCTGTAAGGGTATTGAACTTATTTTGTGACTATGTTAATTCTCATTTGACTCCAAATAGCATTCAGTACAATTCGTCTTTGAATTAGTAAAGGTCGTGGGTTGCATGTTAATGCAACTTTATAATGTACAACAATGTGTTAGCATGAAAAAACAATCGTTTCCTGTACATACGATGTTACACATGCTAATTCTGTGTACGATCCTTACGTTGATAAGCCGTAATGGACGTTCAAGTCTGCCTCAAAATTATAGTTAAACATAAAAAGTTATTGTACTTGGCGTAAACAAAGAATGTCCTTTTTTAATACCCCAGGTGCACCCGCGACGTAAATAGGAAGCTGCTTTTCTATAAAATTCCAAAACTCTTATCTAAAAGGCGGTCGTATTTTATTTTCCCTATCTATAAATTTAATTTAGCTCAGTCAACCTCGGCATGAATTTTATTATGCCTTAATTAGTTTACGGAAATAAAATACTAAAGATTGTGCATTCAAATATTTTTTATAATCAAAATGCATGTCAGATTTAAAATGTCGTAATTATATTCATAATAAACCAAGTTAAATGCATTCAATAACATTACAAACGTATAAATATCCAGTCGCCATCTTAGCCTTTGTTACAAGGCCAACCGGGTTATTTAACGTCTGATTCACGTCAAATCTAGTGAATATTTATTTCAACGTTATAAAAAATACTTTGTTCCTCGTTATTTAGTACTATAATTAGTTAGAAAATTTCCGCATTCGATTACTGAGAATTATTAATGTACAAGTATTGTTATGGCGACCTCTTCATTACTTTTTATTTCTCCGAATCGTATATTGGGTAATAACGATTCACTTTGATTGTGCTTACATGTATTTTAAAGTATATATGGACGTGTTTTATGGTTATTTTACTGTTAATGTTCTTAATGTATATATCTGTGTCTATAGGTACTAAATTGTCTCACACGCAAAGCGGACTTAAACAAGTTCTTTTCAATAGAAATGAATCATTTTTAACGTTTAACATCACACAGGTGCTCTTTGTTGTATTATTTTGTCGACTTTTAGACAAACAGGAGTAATTAAAATAGACTTCCTAGTCGTACCTACAAAAGCACAAATTGTGTATCGATAGTCAGTCTATCGATAGTTTCGCCGCACATCTCTATCATGCACTATAGTAACCAAATTACGCTAGTGTTCGCATGAAACCGAGTTGGTTTATTTTCGTAATGTTAGGTTCGGAACGCACCTCGAGTGTGCACTCTGGTTTGTAATATCTTGACAGCTGACGTCGTGAAGGCGCCAAACTATACGCACAGAGTATAAATGCATATTATATTACAAATAACTTACAGCCTATAATGTTTGTATTGATGTATAGCGCTTCTTTGTTGATGATTGAAAGAAGGAGGAAAAAAGTATTTGCCTCAAATCTAATCATTGTTATTGTAATATCTAAAATTGAATCGAAAGATTTTTTTTAATATTTCAGGTTATCTTAGAATATTTTTTTGTTTGTTTTTAATACACTTATTGTTTGTATAAAGCGATATAAAGATTTATATTTTCCGATTTACAGGCTTGAAACACTAAATAGATGGAATAGTCATGTATGATATATTATTATGTTGTTGAATAAATTCAATTGATGATAATATTATACCAAAATAGTTAGTACAAACGTGATGGATGAAAGTTTCTTAATGCTTCTTACATTAAATAGGATCGTATCTGTATATAATTTAGATGTAGAGATAGATTATAACCTTAATAATTAGCATGTTCTAAACTTACTAGTCCATAGCATATTTATTACCTTATACCATAAATGTTCCACGGGATCTAAACAATGGGCTCCGCCAAGTAAATACAAACGACGAAATTACATTTATCTTTGATTTGCTATAGCAGTTTAATACAATATAAGCGCTTCAAGAATGATTCGATATACTAATCCTCCTCCGCCTTTTGTAAATAGCAAATTTAAAACCGTTAAAGTTCCTAAGGGAAGAATCCTTTTTAAACATTAACAATTCATATTTTGAAATACCCTTCAAGCGCAAATAGAAAAGCTGCTCTAATTACGTTGAAATAATACATGAACCGTCCACCATTGTTGTCAAAAAAAATTAACAAAAACTCCCAAAAATGCAAATGGCGTAAAAAAAGTTCCCGCGTAAAATAACGACCCAAGATGGCCGCTACTTAGATCCAGCCTTCTATTGGTTCGCTAGCTTTTAAATTTAAAAATGGAATGCACTGTCCTTGGCGCGCGGAGTTCGTTGACCTTCCGATGCATTTTGGCGGTTTCCGCTAAATTTGAAACGTCGTTAACGACTTAGTTGAATGCTAATCTGTTTTAAACTTTACCATGTATGTATAAGGTATATTTTTGTGAGCGCTGCACCGGTGCATCAAGGCGAGCCAGACTCTATTGTCAAATGACTTTAAACCCTGGCCCTTGTTGTTAAGAGTTAGGTTTATTTTTGACGTTTTTTTCTGGTTTTGATTTTTAGGGATAATAATTCGTATTTTAAAGGTGTAGAGCATTAAATCCCTTGTTGATGTGTGAAGTCTTATCATGCCCACTGAAGGTGAGCTAGACGGTAGATTTTTTAATTTTTTCCTTTGTACTTAAGCAATTTATTACTCTTAAGTTTTCAGAATATTATTAATGACTGTTTAACTTAACACATATATGTACATTCTAGGATATCTATAGATGAATTTAGGTATAATCTGACTCTGGTAATTCATAGAAATGAAACTTTTTTTATATCTCAGTGGTTTTCGAACTACTTAAAATGTAATGTTGTTATCATTTATTGTAAAACAATTGAATTTAGGAGAAACTTGTGAAAATTTAGAGAGCAAATTGTGTTTGTTTCAAAATTGTTTACCTCAATTTCTGCATTATAACGATTACTTCATTGAGATGACGTATCGCTCCTGAACGCATAAAATAGCAATTAATTTTAAAAACACTGTCCTAATTGCGAACCAGTAAGGCGAAGACCTCATCTTGAAGGTCTTTACACCCAATTTTATTTTTTAGGCAATGCATTAATAAACAAGATATTTATGGTCGTTTGTTGATGTCGTTCTGTATTATCTGTAATGGCGGACTTTTGGCGGCAACTTTTGAAATTGGAACACAGTTGTTCGTTTTTTGATATTCTTTTTTTTTTTGTTTTTGTTAGTGGACAGTATACCTACGTACAATGATATTGATGACAGATTTGACAGTTGTTTTGGCGGTAACATTTGAAAATAGAACGCTGTATATTTTATGCAAAACGAACGAATCAGAATAGGATTCGGAAATGCTTTAAATCTAACTAGAGTATGTAAATACAATTATTTATTTACTATTTTCTTTTTTACCGTATTATTTCTATCAAAATACGAACATAGAAGGGTTCTGGTACACTAATTAAATACTATAAAAAATAATGTTATTGCTATGTTTGTGATTTTAATTTCAAATAATTGTCTAAATCAAGATTAATGTTAGTGCAGTGATCAAAATATACGAGGCACGTATCTTCTCGGTAAAGACGTACGACCTTTGTATGTCATGCTGTCACCAAGTGGTTGTATAGAACTAGTTGTTGTCCGCGGTTTAGTCTGCGTTGTAAACAATACTTTTAGCTTCCTCTTGAACAACTCCGTCTGTTATAAGATCGCATCAAAATCGATTGTGACTTATGTTTTTTCAGACAGAGCTGATTGCAAACTTGTTTTCCATTATGACTAGCTATTGCCCAAGTAACTTTTAAACGCTGAATGTTTATTCTGAAAATTTGAGGCATAAGAAATAAAGACAATTTTTAGTTCAGAGCATAAATTAGAATCTTAGACATAGGTAGAGATAAACTACGATAACATGACGCGCCCCTCCAAAATTCAAAACGTTTGAAAGTATTTGTAAAATTCATAATAAATAATATCTTCTTCTTATATATAAAATTCTCGTGTCACAATGTTAGTCTGCATACTCCTCCGAAACGGGTGGACCGATTCTCATGAAATTTTCTGTGCATATCGGGTAAGTCTGAGAATCGGCCAACATCTATTTTTCATATGTACCACGGGCGAAGCCGGGGCGGACCGCTAGATAGTAATAATATAATATAATAATAAAAATTAATAATTTAATTATTATATTATTATTTATTATAAATAATAATAATATAATATTTAAATATTTGTATTTCACTACACACATTGAAACAGTAATTTGGAGGGGCGCGCCATGTTATCGTAGTTTATCTCTATGTATATTCGAACAAAAAAAAAAACGATATTTTCGATTTTTTATACAAAAGACATATAATTTAAATGTTATTTCAAGTCACCTTCCGTAATTATGCCAGCTTGGGGGTGTTTTCGAAAGCAGCGTCACCTTGACCGCGTTCTGCGCCTGCGCATGCTTGTAGTATAGTTATCTATACTTCTATACTAATATTATAAAGAGGAAAAGTTTGTAAGTATGTATGTATGTATGTATGTATGTATGTATGGTTTTCACGCATAAACTACTGGACCGATTTCAAAAATTCTTTCACCATTAGAAAGCTGCATCTTTACTGAGCAACATAGGCTATATTGCATTTTCAAAAAAATTAGAGATCCTTACCAAAAATGCAATAATGTAACCCAAGGTGTAAAAAAATCCTCAATAAAACTTCTGTCATCGCGTGCGCTGCGGAATCTATTGAAGATAGAACAAAAAAATGTTCTACGGTATTATAGAATGGATCAATATCTACAAGAAAGTCCGCGATACCATATGTCCATCTTCAGTAGTTATGTTACTACAACAACTTTTTTACGTTTTCAAAGTAAATAGAAGTGCCGACAGTAATCAAACCATGTTATCCATACACATATATTAATCCCTATCCCATTAAATGATGTTTTATTATAGACTGTTTCAATACCAGCAAAATACTTTTTAAATGAAAAGAATTGGATATTCCATTCAAAAGATATAACGAATTTTTAAAAGTGTCAATCTACAGAAAATAGTAGGTATACTGTTCGAGCAGGCCGTAGTGCGGGGGTCACGGAGGAATTCTACCAATATGCGTCTTGACGGAACACAGTGGGGTTTTGGTCGGTAGGAATCCGACGTAACCCACGGCCCCTCCCCCGGAGGCCGTGGGTATCTATGAAAGATTTCCCCACTAAAAAAAAAAGGCCGTAGTGCGGGACGGGGTAAAGGTGATTTTCATGTGATTAAAAATTAAACCTATAGTCCGACCTATAGTAGACTTTTCACTGTAACGATATCGCTATCTATGCGGATGAAACCGCAGGGCATTGCTAGTTAATACATATATAGATAACTACCTATAGCTTAATATTGTAAGGGAATCTTTATAGACGGATAGTGCTTTTTATTTGTAAATTCTTCAAGTTTCGTATTAAAATGCTGAATTTCAGAGTGGTATAACATTTTATAGAGTTGCTTCATACTGTATTATATTTCGGTTCAGTATCAAGTTCTTTTTAAGCTATTGCATAGCTTTTATATCAGACTTTGAGCGCGGCGACCGAATGTAAAAATTCCGCAACGAAAAAACCTAACACCCCCCACTCCAACCGGCACAGTGATGCGATGCTATGCAATAGCTTTACCGCGGCAGTCCTCGAGTGCCACACGTATTTTTTTTTTTTATTTTTTTTTTGTTCATTCATAACTATTATAATACTAGCTGAAATCCTGACTTCACTCGTGTAGTAACGAAGTAAAAAGTTTTTGTGTTAAACAAAACTAGGTATAATATATCTCTGTACCATATAGATCCGATCAGTTGTTTTTTATTTGTTACAAATATACACGCATACATTCTTATTTCTTACAAAGTTCAACTTTCTTAATATTAGTAGGATGAGTAGGAAAGCATATTTAAATAAGCTTTCTTTTCCCATAATACAGCGAGCAAAGCAAGCTACATAACATAGTGTTATAGACACCAGACGCTATAGAAATCTAACAAAAACATATCATTTGCAAGTCGAGATCAGATAAGGTAGTCTGCCTTTTTGACCTTAGGTACCTACTACCTAGCTATAGGTGTTTATAGTCTTTTTTAGTGCTTATTTTTGAGCTATAATACGTAGTGTATAAGGTAGTGCCTGTACAGATGGCTAGTGTTTTAAAGTCGTATCTTTTTCGACATATTTATTAAAACGAAAAGGGAATCTTTGATTTTTATTAATTGCTTATGTGATGCGCTTTTGATATCATCACTACATAGAATAAAACAAAGTCGCTTTCTCTGTCCCTATGTCCCTTTGTATGCTTAAATCTTTGAAACTACGCAACGGATTTTGATGCGGTTTTTTTAATAGATAGAGTGATTCAAGAGTAAGGTTTTAGTATATAATTTATTAGGTTTTATACAAAGCGGGCGAAGCCGCGGGCGGTAAGCTAGTATTTTATAATATTTTTTTTTATTTATGCAATATGCTTTATAAAACTTTAATATTTAAAAGGTGTAAACACCTTAATTTTTCTTAGGTGACAGTTCAATTAGTTAGATAATAATTTATGTAAACTTGCCTTTGATAGGAATCAAAGCCACAACCTTCCAGTTGATAGGTATCTAACTCTTTTGCAACTTTTACGTAACTTAAACTTTTCACTTAGAAAACTTAGAAAAAAAATTAAACTTAGAAATCTTAGTGCAATTTCCGATTCAACTAAGTTTTACAATTTTTGATATTTTTTTATAAAATAATATTTTAGTCAAAATTAAAAAATTAATTAAATTGAGATTACCTACTAGAAGATAAGTTCAATGAAACTTTAAAAGGTATGTATGATTAACTTTATTGCATCGAATAAATCTTTATACGTGAAAATTTTCTTTTAAAAATAATTCTTATTAAAAATTCATACCTAAAATTGATTAGTCAATCTCCATTTTCTATTTTTTCCGATGCCCTTTACCAAGCCATTCCTTTGTCTCACGGACATTTAAATTTTGACCTAATTTCCATTCTGCTAAGATCTAATTTAACTTGTCATCAACTATTTGTACAAAAAAAAAACAATAAAGATCTATCGCTATCTCATACAACTTTCAATGCACGACAAGGTCAATCTTGCATCTCTTTTTCGCAGTGCCATTAAAAAAGGGACAAAAGACATCCCACGTTTTAACTGAAATGATTATGATATGAGCTAAAAGCTATAATAATGACTTTATTTGCGATTAATGGTACGACTACACAGAGCTTTAAATGCAGAGTAAAAAATATAATGGTACGGCTACACGATGCTTGAAATTTTCTTTAATTAACATTAAACTTATACTATTTTAAATGCGAAAGTTTGTATGGATGTATGGATGTATGGATGTATGGATGTATGGATGTTTGTTACTCTTTCACGTAAAAACTACTGAACCGATTACAATGAAATTTAGCACACATATAGAGGGTAACTTGGATTAACACATAGGATAGGTTTTATCCACGGGAACGGGAACTATGCGGGTTTTCCTTTGAAAACGCGGGCGAAGCCGCGGGCGGAAATCTAGTTAAACTTATAAGTTATAAATTATAATGAAAATAGGAAAACTAAATGTATTTATTTTTAATTTAAGGAATATTTTACGCAATATTTACATTAATTTATTAAGCGAAAGCTTCTGGCAATATATAAAGGGCAACCTTTTAAAAGGTCCAATAATATAATACTACCATTATACCAAAACATTGCTCGTGTCAGCAATTCTTGCTTGATACGCTAATCTGAGTCACGTATGCACAAAATTCCATCAAAATTTCCTCAAGTGCTTAGCCATCGACTTAGAAAGCAGACTTTTGTAAATTTTCACTTAAATACTATGGTCAAAGCAAGCTTGAGTTAAATAATAAATTCTACGCTTTTAATGTACTTATTCACAAGTTTCATATTATAAAAAAAAACAACAACATTCATATTAAGAAGTATTAATAAACTGGCCAAAATCTGCCCCTAAATAAAATCTATAAAAAATCTGCCCCATACCCCATTAGTACTTTGCCCTATAAAACTAAAATGCATCATGACGTCACTCGACTATCTATTTGTAAGGCCTTGTGCACAATAAAAAGGACAAGTATCAACCGAACACCTTACTACAGTAAAGGCGTGTGCACATTACGCGGGTTATTTTAATTATTTATTTATTTATTTTAAATTGAAGTCACTAAAACTGAAGTTTTCATTCATTTCATTCAAAAATTGCTATAAAACATCAAATGAAGTAGAAATAGGACTTTTTCTTTGTTTCTATCGACTTTCTCTTTAACTAAGATATCGAAATTATCATGTCTACGCTAAGCTCTACATAATTTTATATCTCGTAAAATTTGATTGTAATATTGTTATGTTTTATTTTCTTTGTTTTATTATATCATCACTACATAGTATAAAACAAAGTCGCTTTTTCTGTCCCTATTTCCCTATGTCCCTTTGTATGCTTAAATCTTTAAAACTACGGAACGGATTTTGATGCGGTTTTTATTATTAGTGATTCAATAGGAAGGTTTTAGTGTATAATTTATTAGGTTTGAGACAAAGCGGGCGAAGCCACGGGCGGTAAGCTAGTTGATTATAATCAAAACACAATGTATATTTTGAATTATGAAAATTCCAAATATACTAAAAATATATTTCAAGATGGTTTTAGATCACGCGCGATCATTGCACACCAATGTGGTAGCGCCGCATCAAATATTGTTCAGCTGTTCAAGGTTGTCTGCATTGACTGCAAAGGGTGAAGTATTTTCCTCATCGTTCAATAGATTTATTTTAAGGGCGTTGCGTATGCGCATGTTTACATTTGCTCGCTAATAATGGAAACGACTGGACAAATTGAAATGAAATTTAGCGGAGAGATAGTCTGTTGTATTGTCTATTAAACTTTTATAGTGTAATAGAAATTTAAAATTAATAATTTATTTGTTTGAAGGTGGGTAACTATATTCTTATGAAAATTATCATCAAATCCTATCCATAATTTGTGGGATAGTGGAATTAAAAAAAAATGCAAAAATATCAAATTATTTTATACCCTCTTTTTAGTAAAGTCGGTTAAAAGGAACAGTAGCTGGCGCTCAGCAAACTTTCTAATCGTAAACCACGTAAAATATTAAAAAGTTACAACATAATTAAATACACTTTATGTGACTTAAGATGAGTTATCTGATGGTACCATTTTGTACCGTCACCAATTGTTTATGATGGTTTTAAAACCCGTTTTAATTCCGCATTTTTAACATTAACACTCTGAAAAAAAAACTTGGCATGATGAAAAATTTTACCTAGACATAATGTTAAATAACTAAATTATAATTAATTAGCTTTACTACATCCTGCGGCTTTGCTCACTAGATCTAGGGCAGGAGTAGCTTATGTTCTGATCCACATAATAATCTATCTCTGTGTCTAATTACATAGATATCCGATAAGCCGTTTTGCATGAACGAACATACATGCATCCATGACAAATACTTATCGTATTTAAACATAAAAGCTATGTTTTAATTGAAATTGTATTTCTACTTTCTACCATTATATCGTAAGAACTAGCTATGCTTCGCGGTTTCACCCGCAATTCTTCGCTTCTGTTGGCCTTAGCGTGATGATAAAATAGCCTATAGCCGTCCTCGATAAATGACCTATCTAACACCGAGAATTTTTCAAATCGGACCAGTAGTTCCTGAGATTAGAGCGTTCAAACAAACAAAGTCTTCAGCTTTTTAATATTAGTATAGATAATAATAATTTGTGTCCCATAACACATTAAAATTCTCTAAATTCTCTGCGTGTTGGACCTTTGTCCCCACGTAAGCCTTCCAAAGGACCGGGTATCTTCCTTCTGGTGGTACCCGTGTATTATGGAGAGAGACATAATAATTTGATTTAATAATAAGATTGATAACATAAGCTTTTGTTTATTCCTCAATAAAGAAATAATAAAGAAACAAAGCATTATGATGGTTCCCTAATCTTTCTTAGTTATTACCCAGAATTGACAAATGCTGGAATAAATGCGTGGGTAACTCCATTTTAAATATTATTTATTCATTTTTAAAAAATGCTAGAGCATCTAACGCGTGGGTGACTATGTACTTATCTCAAACTCAAATGTTTTTCCTATACACTTCTAAAAGTATATAATACACGTCTTCTAAACAGTATTTTTTCGGTTCTTCTGAGTAGAATCGGCAAGTCGTTATTAGTTGTTGCTATTTTATAATATAAAGTTTCAACGACTCTATTAAAATATCAGTTCTTTGGTTGTCTAACTAAGGTTCTATTTGAAACTTATAAATTACCATGGTATTAAATAAGTATATTTATATACTTACTACATACTCCGACTTCGTTTCGGCTTATTTAAGCCAAAATATTATTTTAATTTTCATATGTTAAAACCTTTGTAGTTAGGCCATTTTAATAAGAATGTATTGATAAGAACTATCTATTCGACGGTAGAAACCGCTACAATATTACAAATCACTTTTGAAGTGACTAATAAACAGACAAACAGACGTCTCTAGTATATTCAAATTGCAACTCTACACAATCCATACTAATATTATAAATGCGAAAGTAACTCTGTCTGTCTGTCTGTTACTTAATCACGCCTAAATTACTGAACCAATTTTCATGAAATTTGGTATGGAGATATTTTGATACCCGAGAAAGGACATAGGCTACTTTTTATCCCGGGAAAATGACGCAATCCCGGAAATCCCACGGGAACGGGAACTATGCGGGTTTTTCTTTGACTGCGCGGGCGAAGCCGCGGGCGGAAACCTAGTACAATATAACAAATCTTCTTTTAGAAGAGCATTTAAATCGTCATTACAATACATTAAGGTACCACCGGTTCGGAAAGCAGTTTATACAGAGAAAAGCCTTCAAGGAACTTAAATAAAGATACATAGCATCTTGTTTTTGTGCTCTTACATAAAATTATGTTAAAGTAGCGTAGTCCATAATATTGTAATCTATAATATTGTAATCCACAATATTGTATTCTATAATATTGTAATCTATAGTTATTTAGATACTACTAGATTTCCGCCCGCGGCTTCGCCCGCGTTTTCAAAGGAAAACCCGCATAGTTCCCGTTCCCGTAGGATTTCCGGGATAAAACCTATCCTATGTGTTAATCCAAGTTACCCTCTATATGTGTGCTAAATTTCATTGTAATCGGTTCAGTAGTTTTTACGTGAAAGAGTAACAAACATCCATACATCCTTACAAACTTTCGCCTTTATAATAGTATTAAGATTAAGATTAAGATTGTAGTAAATACTATACTATAGATTACAATATTATTAGTAGTAATTAACCAATCCCATTAAAACCAAGTTTTCAGTTTCTTAGTAAAAGTTTTATTTCTGAAAAACGCGTAAGTAGACACTTATGATTATATTAGGAAACAATAGAACTGCAGAAGAAAAGTTTCAAGTAATCTTCGGAACTTATTGGTCCAATATCGAAAATACTTTTTTGAATAGGTAGTAACTACTTGAAGCATTTTTAATTTTTATCTTTTACTAGTAGTCTGCTCCGGCTTCACCCGTGGTACATGTTAACGTTTCCTGTCCATAAGAACCACACTCTTAATTCTAGGAATATTATAAAAAAAGTATTAACGAAATCGGTTCAGCCGTTCTCGAGCTATGCTCTTACCAACACATTTTGCGATTCATTTTTATATTATAGATTGAAACTCTACCAACGACTAAGCTCGTTTAACCAGACTCGTAAAATCTATAGAAATATCTCTATGTTAAAATTGTAAAATAAATTATTGCCCCAGGGTATAATTATTTATATACAAATTGTAAAATAGATAGAATTTATATTTCTATTATCCTTTAAAAACTTGGTCAAAACAACGATTTTCAGTAGTTCATTCATTAAAAAAAAACAACAATTTTAAAAGATTAAGACGAAGTTTTTTACAACCCTTTGGAATAAAGGAAGGAAAAAATATTGAGCATTTATTTTACTTTAAAAACGCCTAATTGAAAGAACTAACAAATTTTACAACAATGGCGAAATGTAGAGCTTCCTATTCATATTATTTTCGTTCTATATAATTACATAAATAGTATTCTAATCTTCTATTCTTCAAATAAATAAACTTTAAAAGCATATTGAATCTGTGGCCAGCATGTCCCTGACGCGCCCGCGCATTTTGTAGGCTTTCGAGAAAAAAGCACAAAATCAAGATGGCGGAATTTCTTGTCAGTTTCTATTGCTATTGACGTCACTGGACGACGTGTCCTTGTGCCTAGCGTCTAGCCGGGAATTAAAGAATTATACAATAAATTGTGTTTCTTTATTTGTAATTTATATTTCTTTGTCTTTTGTATTTATTTCACAATTTTATTAAAAGCTGCAGATTATTATATTCGTCGAGTAAGTTCTGAACGATGTAGGTTCCGAAGTGTAATAAAAGTTTAATAATTTTTTATAAATCATAAAACAATAAAAAACATTGTATTGTAAAATTTTCGTAGAAATAAATAAAATAATAAAACAAAATAAAAAGTACTTACCAAATAAACCAACCAAAAATAACACAAAGTCCAAATAATAAATTCTAAATAAAAGTTTCAAACACCACACGATCACACGGCACTGCAGCAGTCTTTTGTGATTTGCGAAAAAAGAAAAAAATCTTGAATTCTATTGAACAGTTTATGCCATCATCGGATACGTCTGTGAAATATAGATGCAAAATAAGAAATAACTTCGCCCGCCTTCAGGGTGTAGATATTAAAAACACTCGTTGACAATTAAAAAGAAAATTCAAATTGAAATTCGTATTAGAATCTGACTAGAGCGCGCCGACGCGTTCCGAGTACTTTATTATTCAAAAAATTGCGACGCACTGGCTGCGCTAATATACAGCCAGGAAGAGAACTATTGATGTAGACATTAAATACTTTTTAAAATCACCAACGAGCGTTTTGGAGCCAAAAAATCTAACCTAACCTAACCCTGTCGGGCGGGCGACTGGCGGGCGAGTAGGGGCCGCATTGCCAAATATTTTTTTTTGCATCTCGGCCGAATTATGCACTTGTATGCGACTTACGTCCTCCCTTCATTGTAGTGGTGCGACATGTACGGATTGGGCATTTTTATGTCTTCTCCGTGTGTGCGTCACTCACACACGCATCACCGACGAAATTCTTATCTGTGTGAGTGAATCGGCCCTTTGCCGAAGTTTCTTCAAAATTTCGCCGTGTTATGTAAACATGGTGTATTTTTTGGGAACTAAAATATTTAGGTGTTGCCCTGAGGGGTCAATAGCCGTATTTTTCGGGAACTCTGACTAATTTCGGCAAAGGATTCGTTTGATGACTGCAACAGAAGCTTGTGTTTGCTCTGCGCTGTTTCGGCGCGAACGCAAAACGTCAAATTTAAAAAAAGAATTTCTTCGCCATAAATGTAAACTTCCTCAATCGTGTGTAATTTTATTTTTGTAATTTACATCTCGATGGTATGTTTGCCTTTCGATTTTATACGCGGAATTTGTACATTGAGAGTAAAATACGATCGCAATCTTATAAGCAATATAATCTAATAGTTATTCTAAATAACTATTTTATGACTAAAAAGATTAAAGTACGCAAAATCCACACATTAATTGGGTCGTTGAATAAAAAAGGTTTAAAGCAAATTGGAGCAAAAAATCTGTAAAGGTCGTCGGGACATCAGAGACTTTAAAAATAGTAAACCCGTAATAGATCCACACTATGATCAAACAAGTTAGGTTATAGAGCGGCAAAATTTGACAGCCATTTTGGCGGCAAATTCACTGATTATTTATAAACTCTGTGTTAAAATATTGCCTTTCATTATTAATAAATTCATCTAATTATATTTGCTATAATTTGCGTCATTTTGATTAAAATTTAATAAAATATAAAAAAATACTTGATTGCAATTAAATAAAAAATAACATTATCGCGATTAAAAGGACGAATAAGTAATAAAAAATGTCCTATGTAACCCAGGAGTAATTGACACCATGTATGTCTGAATGACAATTTAATGTTTTAAACGTCATTAATATACGTAATAATATATTCAAAACGGCTCTATCAGTTTTAATGATATTAGTTTAGTAACCAAGTATGCATGAAGATTTCCCAATCATTGTTCTCTGGTATAAGAAATACAATATATTAAATTATAGATTAATATCTTATATATAAAATTTTCGTGTCACAATGTTAGTCTGCATACTCCTCCGAAACGGGTGGACCGATTCTCATGAAATTTTCTGTGCATATCGGGTAAGTCTGAGAATCGGCCAACATCTATTTTTCATATGTACCACGGGCGAAGCCGGGGCGGACCGCTAGTATAACTATAAAATATTTAGTAAGGTATTTCCATATTCTATTTAGCTATTTAATAATAAACAAGCCATACCTATTTATTTCAATAAACTATTAAATAATTAATATTATATTCTCTTTACAATGATGACATCACTGACATCAAGTGATATCACACACTGTCAATCAGTCAATGATTGCTGAAAGGCAGCGTGAATCATATACAGCTCTATAAACTTCACTAAAAATATTTCTAACGTGTTACGTACTTTTAATTGTTTCTATTATTACCTGAATAGAAATATTCTTCTTCATAATCCTCCAATTTATCCATAATTTATCTAAATAACGAAATTCATCCAAATCGATTCAACCATTTTTGCACATAACCTACACCTACACAAATTCATAACACCAGCCTATTACAATCTATTCCTTATTAATCTCTATATAAAAAAACTAAATAATTATATCGGCTGCACAAGCGCATCCAATCGCAGAGCTAGTATATAGCGTGCATTAGAAGCGGAGTTGGGTTGTCGGCCGATCGCCCTTGTTAGAAGGAGGACGATTGTATGTAACGAAACAGCGTCATAGATTAATGTGCAGATGTGACAAAGTGAAACGGATATCAAAGTAGTTTGAGTTGTTCGGAAACGTATTGATGTATTAAGTTTTCATTTGCAACAAAATAAATGTAATTGGAAAGAACATAAAAGTGGTTTGTTATTCTTCTCCTTCTTCTATGCTGATAATGTAGTGCAAATTAAGAGAGATAAAACACTTAAGTACTGTATAGCTTATAATGTAGAGCTGTTCTTCTTATCTATGGGAGAGAACTCCCTCAAAAATGATGCTCCAACCATTGAGTTACTATCTACTACGTACTAGAGAGGGCATCGCTACTACACTATTTGTAACACGAGTTAGAGCCAAACGTCTCAAACATCGCTAATATCTATGACTAACTAGCCGCACCACGCGCGCCCTGCACCGCTGCGATTATCGCACAGATTTTGTTCGTGGTGTCCTCTCTATACGTAGTAATAATACCTCAATGACTGAAACTTGCTTAAACGTTTTCAATACACTTTCTTTCCTAAATCACCTTCAACTTTCAAAACATAATTCTCATTTATTCCTACATTAATTTCATATACAAGCACTGCACAGTCTACGTTATTCCCATACTCTCTGCCATCACGCACACATGCACACAGCCAACATGCGCGGGCGCAGGTTCGTAGACACCTTTTGTTTTGGGACATTGATTAGGGACCGGCATGTTTTAGGATTCAACGAGCATAGTTTAATTCAACTTAGGTTTATCGGATTTTTATAGTTTTATTTGTTTTGCAATGGGTATGGAATCGCAAATAGAGGACGGTTTGAATAATTTGGCTGCAATTTCGTAGTTTTTCTAAAGTTGTAGTTATTTAAAAATGTAGAGCCATCTTATGTATGTATGTACTTATATTTTAAACATGTATCATCTTCCTTTAATCACTTAATCACTACATAGTATAAAACAAAGTCGCCTTTTATATCCCTATGTCCCTATGTATGCTTAAAAATATTTAAAACTACGCAACGGATTTTGATGCGGTTTTTTGTAATAGATAGAGTGATTCAAGAGGAAGGTTTTAGTATATAATTTATTAGGTTTTAGACAAAGCGGGCGAAGCCGCGGGCGGTAAGCTATATAGGTATAATATGTATGTAGATATTAATTACTATTAATGGAATTGTTGAAAATCTCTCAAAACGATGTCTCTTTCACACCAAAACGGCTGATTAATTCCGGATGAAATTTGCCCATAGTACAATCTTATTCACACTTTTTTTCCACATTCTTTTACACGAACACGTATTGGAAAGAACGGTCTAATACTAGTATTCAATGTATAGTACATTTTATCAAAACAAGCAAATCTTCGGAGAACCAACACGTGGAAGTTCAATCACATCACGGTCAAAAACCCGCCATTTATTACACAATGCTTATGTACGTGTATTTTCCTACTTGTATTATAATATGCATTTATGATGTATGACGCTCGTTAAATCTGAAAGAAGTGGACGGATTTTGATGAAACTAAACATGTAAAGATAGAGCTCTAATATCGACTCGTTGTTTTCATATAATATGCTTCTTTAATCTTTAATATTATAAATGTGTATATTGA
The DNA here is from genome assembly GCF_061535455.1 of Colias philodice. Lineage (NCBI taxonomy): Eukaryota > Metazoa > Arthropoda > Insecta > Lepidoptera > Pieridae > Colias > Colias philodice. The sequence goes on along the minus strand of NC_143098.1, from coordinate 10,898,933 downwards.
TATGTTTGTGTGTCAAAGATTTCGATATAAATGACTAGCTGCTTTCCCCCCGCGGCTTTGCGCGCGTTTAAAAAAAACCCGTAGGATTTCCAGGATAAAACCTATCCTATGTTTTATCCAAGTTACCTATGTGTGCTAAATATGATTGAAATCTGTTCAGTAGTATTTGCGTGAAAGAGTAACAAACATGCATACACATACATCCCTCCCCACAAACTTTCGCATTTATAATATTAGTAGGACTTGATAAATATAATAGTTTTACCTTTTTATCCCGGACAGCTAGATAAAAATAAATGTTATTTGCGACTTCTATTTTTGCACCGAACGAAATAGATTTTAGTGTAAGTGCATTTGTAAAACTAAGATATAAATTGAAAGTAACAATTTTACCAATAACACGCTTGGGGAAATAATAATGCACATTGTAACGTCATTAAAATGTATTTTATTAAACTCATAAATAAAACATTAGGTCACTGCACTCATAATTACTTAATAAGAATATTTATAATGCAATAAATATAAGTATAAATAATAACGTTTACTCCGTCTCTACATTTTACAAAAATAATGGTGTTAGTTCACCAAGAACATTAACAAAGTTCTAGATAAATTTGAACAAAATTAGAGCAGTGGCTCAGTGGTTAAAGTCTGCGACAGGAAACAATTACATCAGTTAGAAATTCAATAAAAAATGACCTAATTTTAAAATGATCTATCGAAATAAGTCAAATAAAAAGCTCAAGTTACTTCCGCATCGCACACCTGAAATCGTATCTTGCACCCTCGGACTTAGGACCGTTAATTTACTAATCTTCATACAAAATCGACTCATTGCTTCAACTGCCACTTTAACCACTGTACAACAAAGCTTATCAATCAAACACTTATCTTAACTAGTAGATACATATAACACAAACAAAGATCTTCAAAACATATATAATATAAATACCTAAATAAATGCACTAAACATACGTTGGAAACAACTAGATAGCAATCAAAAACTGACCTTGGACACCAATGTCATAGCAATGTTACTAGTAAACAGTTTGAACATCATTTGACCGGCGTGACTTTGGTCTAGGCGCACAGACGGACAAAAACACTTATCTATAAGTATAGCTTCGCGGAATTCATTTGTATTGTTATTATGGTAGGTAATATGATCTGTGGATCGGATTGCTTATTTGGGAGCTTGACTGACTATGCAAAAGGATAGTTATGTTTTCAGGGTATGTTATAGTTTACTTATTATACGGTTACAGAGGACCTATTCCTATAGTTATAATTCCCTAGAAATTGTAAGAATTATACCTGATGTAGTATCGATTTACTAGCAACATACTAGAATTCAAATTGAAGTGAAGTCTTTATAAAATTCTGTATAATACATTGTGAAATAGAGGAACTGTCATGACGTAGAACCAAACAGTTCGATGACATGTGACTTGCCATTCTGTACTTGGTCAATGTAAACTGAATTAGCTACTTATAGGTAAACGTCAATACATATCTAGTGGGTTAACCAGGGAATTACATTTTATGTAAAAATTTGTAAAAATTTTGTGAAAAATCAATAAAAAAATTTGAACTTTTTGAATTTTGATGGATATCTTAGAATACAAAGAACTATACCATTAGAACATTTATATTTTATGTAGTAATGATAGAAAATGACCTCACTGTAGAAAATTAAGAAGAATACGTTGTAAGTAGTAATAGTCGACGTAGAAGTAGTTAAATAAATAAAGTTATTTAGATAATTAAATATATTAGTCTTAAAAGATTATCATTTTCAAACGCATTCTACAGTATATATATCTACATATATCTACATATGAACTATTATACCTACAAAACTATATTATTAACTTAATATTATGATCATTAATAATTCGTAAATAAACAGAAAATCAACTAAATAAGCTAGGTCCGCTACCGTTGAACAATTACTTTTCAAATAAAATGCGTCATGCATAATAGATGGAGCGACGCAAGGTGACGAGCGAGTCAAGGGTAACCGATGACCGTACGCGTAGGTTAGTTTCATAGTTTGGATGACGTCATATCAATCGTCAAAGAAAGGCTACGATTTTGGTACCTTGAAATCTAATCTTGCCAAAAAAGTTTCACTTCTGACACACGCTATTTTTTATTAAATTTACATACAAAAAAATCAATCTAAATGTAACTTATTTATCGTAACCATCTCTTAAAATAAAATCAAAAAGGTACGACACACAACAGTTTTAGATGAAAGAGGAAACTGCTTGATCATTTATTTTGAAATATAAGAATGAGATAACTGCAAGGCAGGCATCATGTCAATAATTATTTAAAGTATGTCGCAATCAGTAGCTATAAATAAAATCTAACTCAACGCCATCTTCCTTTTCTTTTGGGTTGAAATATTATGATATTCCTAACCCTAATATATTGTTAAACAATAAAATTATATTCTATAATATCTAATATTCCATTCGTTAGAATTCTATCATATCAATCATGCCTTATTATCGACTGCCAAGAAAAACAGGTTTTAAATAAACCATTCTAGATATATGCGGGGAAATGCCCGAATGATAGAGTCATCAAACTTACAAAATATACCAATTTAATTCAGCAGTTTTGTATGGAAGGGAAACTTTGTGAACAATAAACATACCTACTTGTAGATAGTGACAGTCTTGGTTGACATCATTTATTTTTCACGTATTTTGTAGATGTAATGTAGATCGATACATCGATTAGAAATAGATTCATTTAGAACAGTATGTACGTATATCTATACGCTAGATTAATACAGTATATTTGGGATAGAAAGACAATTTTTTATACGTAACTAGATGTCCGCCCCGGCTTCGCCCGCGTTTTCAAAGAAAAACCCGTTCCCGTAGGATTTCCGGGATAAAACCTATCCTATGTCCTTTCTCGGGTATCAAAATATCTCCATACCAAATTTCATGCAAATTGGTTCAGTAGTTAAGGCGTGATTGAGTAACAGACAGACAGACAGAGTTACTTTCGCATTTATAATATTAGTATGGATATGGACTCTATGTAGATGGAGATGAAATCTATTTATTCTGAAGTCCTACTTATACATAATTTTAAACTTAACAAAATTGGGCTTTTTTTGCAAACTCTATATATGGCCAGTAATCATAATCATATCTACTAAACTTATTTGCTTCTTAGTTTTGTTTCCAGTCTGCTACACACGATCTTCAAACATTTTAAACAGATCCCGTCGAACTGAGTGTTAATTAAACTGGCTGTATCCCGTGGTTTTACCTGCGTCGTGCATTATACTTCATTATATATAGCCTATCCTAGCCAACCTTCTTTATTCACAATTCAATACAAAAGTAAAGTCAAGTCGGACCAGTAGTTCCCGCGCTTACCGCGTTCAAACTCTTAAGTTTCATATTATTGGTATACATTGAATCCAGCACACAAAATCTATTAAAAAACTCGGCTACAGTGCGTCATCTCCGTCTAAGAATCTAAGCTAACCAGTTTTTGGCCAGACGCGACCTACCGCACATGCCGTGCTATTGTCTTGTAAATGGCCTTCACATTACTGGACCATGGGTTTAGCTTCGGACTATAAGATTTTGACTATTCAATCTTTATGATGGGATATATTCGGTGGAAGGATGTCTGGAAATGTAGTATTGTCAATATGTCGGTTTTTATGTTTATCTAGCTGTACCCAGCGACAATTATTCAGTTCTATTCAATATGGCATATATTGTTATGAGAAAAATAAATAAAAGCAGTCTTTGAAACGGCTTATTTTGAAATATGAACTCAATTGATGTAGAATATTTTGGGAATCTTACATCAAAGTTTTAACATTTTTTTTAAATACGTTTTCCAGAATAAATTAAGGAAATATTTTCTAGCTTGTAACAAAACATCATCTTGTCCCAGGCTAATCTAAGATTTACCTGTAGGAAATAAATACACAACCGACATTAATATTTAATAATTTATGTTAATTTAGTTTTTTTAATACATTATAGCTATAAAATATCATACACGGTAAACTATAAAAAAACAGCGTGTGTAACGAGAACACGTTGCAGAAGTGAAACTTCTTTGGCAAGATTCAAAGATACCACAATCGTGGCCTTACTCCATGACGTGACGGTATTGCCATGACACGGCCTTGAAATTTTACTCTCAACGCGCCTAAAGAAGTTTCACTTCAAAAAAATACCTACTTTTTCTTGCACCCATCCCCCTATTCCTATTCTACAATTCACAAACCCACTCAACTAAAATCAATTAAAACACACATCTAGGCTACCTAAATTCGTAACCTATTCATAACCTACCGCACTATCAATTAAAACTATCAATTTCGCTTCATCTCAGGCCACATCTCAGCTTACCATCAGGCGAGATTGTGGCCAAGTGCTCCCCTATTGTACAATAAAAAAAACTATCAATTAAAACCTTTTAAAACACACATAAAATACAAATTTAGGCTACCTAAATACGTAACCTATTCATAACCTACCGCACTATTCCGTCCGCCGCGACCTCTAATGGTCGTTGACACTTGACTCATACCTATTTTGATGAGCATCCGGTAACAACTAGATTTCGTGGAATGTAAAAACAATGTAAATTTGGGGAATTTATTTACTAGAACATACTCTGGCAATCATTTTATAATTTGTGGTATTTTATGATCTATTATAAAGTTGGAGTTTGTTTGCTTGATCGCGCTAATCTCAGGAACTACGGGGCCGACTTGAAAATTTATTTCACTCCTAGATGGCACCTCCTATACTATATATCATCACGGTAAGACGATATATAGTATATGAGCGGAGCAATGTGGGTAAAACCGCGGGGCACAGCTAGTATGTAATATAAGCTTAATAATAGTTCAGTTCATAATAAAAATTCAAGCTTTTATATATGCAAATTGTATAACCTTAACCGGAATACAAAATCTATCTATCTGTCTGTTCGTATTAATCTCCGGAACGCCTCTGCCAATTTTGATAAGACCTCCACACGCAAGAGCTATCGATACAAAAGGATATACAAAATAATTTAACGCTCAATATGTCCAAAACGGACGAAGTCACGGCTGTCAATATGTATAAATTTAAAATGCAAAAAGGGACCCACAAAAAACGCTATCAAAAGCAGTTATAAAAATCGCTATGTTTTTATTCTTCGAATAGTGTCGTCGACCCAGAGGTCGAATCGGACGCAATAGATATCGCCTTGAGGCAGGCCGACACGCGCTTGGCACACATACAGATAGATAATGTATTTTTGGTACTAACTGTGTTGCTAGTTGCAATTTTCCCCGATTTTCGGGAAATTTTGGGGAGATTGTGAAGTGGTGTTTTTTAATGTTTTTTTTTTTTTCAATTCCGAGAAAAACTAGCAATAGTATTTGTAAAGTATACTATTTGTCAAGGCTACAATTTCAATGGATGGTAAGTTACTTTTTCACAAAATGTATAATTCTTTAATTTATATCTTTCTCCTTATAAGTTATAACTAAAAGATTTAGTAATAACAATAAAAAATATACACACCAATCCTTACTAAAATGATAATCCTCATCCTTGCTTATTAAGCAAATGCCAAAGTATGTTTTTTTGTCTTTCTTTCAAGTCACAACGGTGAACATATAATTTCCATGGAAATATCCCATGACCACAATTTTCCTAACACAAAAGTACTATAAATCTCATACTAATATTATTAAAAAATATTTTTTTGGGGAAATTCCAAAAGTATAGTATGCAAACACATTGTTCTAGTGTGCGTTATGTTTACATAGATTAGTTTTGTTAATGTGTGCTAATAAATGACTCACACACACATGCATGTTGAATTTAATGCGTCATTTGCCTGTTTACGACTAAGATTGGACTAGGAACAAAACAGATTTTATTTAACCGACTTACAAAAAAGTTTTCATTTTGAAATATACATTTTCTTTGTCATTCATTCAAAGTAGGACAAAACAAAACACGGTGTTAATATAGGAAGTTGGAACACCCGCGACTTCCCTCGGGTTTTATCAAACTCAATATTATAAATCCTTCAAGGTTTATTATTTCGAAAAATAGACAATAACTTTATAACAAAAATAATAATTTAAAGTTATTATTTTGTGACAAAAAATAACAATGTTCATCAGCAAAGTCTTCTGTCTCCGTAGCATAACATATCCTTTAAGGGCAGTTCCCGCCTGAAACTGAAACAAATAGAACAAGTTAATACACATAAAAATATACCTAAATATTAATAAAAATGATAGAGGTCTTTAAAAATTGCACTACAGTAAAGTGTAATAAATAAATTTCTACAAAGCCTGCTCTAAACAGCCAACTAAGAAGTCTGAAAAAAATTATAGAAAGAAGAACTTTAATCCCTTCAGCCCTTCAAAGGGATAATCCTCCAATAAAGACTATTATTTACGTCAAAAAATACTCGTATTTTAAAAGGAAATACGTTGAATAATAAAATATTTTCCACAAAGCTCAATAGGTAGGTATAGCGTCAAGGTCTAAGTTTGGTTCACGGCCGGGCGGCCATTCACGTTTTTAGATATTCAAGATCGTACTTGAAAAATGTATGAGGACCCGACGGTTAAACCTAATTTGTTAGTCTAGATCTGGGGTTTGGTAAATATACACATACAAACATATGTTTATACTAGCGGTCCGCCCCGGCTTCGCCCGTGGTACCTACATGTTTAAGCTATCCTATCTCTCAAGTTGGATCGAACTACACAATATGGTGTGCGAATTTTATTATAATCGGTTAAGTGGTTTAGGAGTCCATTGAGGACAAACATTGTGACACGAGATTTATATATATTAAGATGCAGGTAACTTATGTCGAGATAAGAAGACATAAGGATATTGTTTTTTTTTAAATGGTATATTGAAAAACAAATAAAAACTATATTACACTAGCTTTTGTAGACGGTTTTGCTTGAATGCGTATAGCTTTTACTTTCTAGAGCCGTATTTCAGCATCTTTTAGGTTTGTTTTCAGGTACACATAGTAGGTAATATATCTCGAAAGTTAAATTTGTATTAATACAAAGGTATTTTTCCTTTGTATTAATACAAATTCATCAAGAGTTACTTTTGAATTTACGTTTTTTATATAAAATAAAAATAAAAAACTAATCATTAAAATAATGTGACTAAAAAAACTACTAATTTAAAGAAAATTGACCTATCCCTAAGCACTTATTATAGTGATTAGTGACATTTAAAAATTGAGTTTGAGTTATATTTTGAGTATGAAATTAAAACGTTATTTCTATTAATACAGCTCTGTTTGTGAGTTCAACGACTGCAAACACCTTGAATTATAATAATGTCTGTAATTTAAGTCGTTAAATGTTAGGTTTTTTGACGTTCCAATACTTGATAGTATTACGTAGTTTCTGATATGAATTTTATATAATTTAATGTGAAAATTGAACCGTATAAGAAATTGTGACGTCAATTAGGAAAACTACACAAATACTTTCAAATTTAAATCAAATTTTTCTAAATATGAAATCAAGCATCAAAAGTTCAAAAAATATTATGAACCTAACTTACTTAGGTAATTGAAATAGCAAATATTTAAAAGCAATGTATGTTATACAATTAAAAAAAATGTTGCGTAACTTTTCGCAAAATATACTATAAATTTTCCAAAGTAAACATATAATAAAAAAATAACTAAATCCACCAACAAAAACATCACAAAACGATAGAAAAAACAACGTTTTATTTCAAACAATAATGTTATAACATTACGTCGAAGAAAGTCAAGGCTAGACTTCAACCGTAGCCTAGGTCATGTCTAGCCTAGATAGAGTTCACTCACTTGTTTACACTCGTTACGTCAGCCATTTTGTTTTTGTGTTGAATTTATTTTACATATTAGGTGATGTAATTTACAAGTTTTGATGTTGTATTTTAAATTTATTTATAATTTTTAGTGGTTCAGATTGGATGTATGTAAAAAATATTTGTTTGATTAAATCTCAGGAACTACAGATAAATAATTGTTCATATCGGACCACGATTAGAAAAATTATTTCGGCGTTACATAGACCCTTTATATTATTATCAAAACCACGATTTGAAAAATTCTTTCAGTTTAGATAGGCCATTTATATTATGATCAAATTAAAACCAATTGGAGCGGAGGAAGGTCATAAGTCATAACTATTTATTGGAGTTTGATGAAAATTGGTGGGTATGTTTTAGATTACCCCATACCCCATGGGTGCTATGGGGCATCTTCTAACATTACAGGTCACATATATTGTAACTAAATATATAAAGAAAAGTAAGTTAAAAGTGCCAAGTTCATCTCTTTAGTCAAGGACGATACGTGACTGATGCGTATCTAGAAATACGTACGCATAGGTACTAGTTTTAACCCACGGTTTTACTCGAGTGATATCCGGGTTTATACTAAAGAAGGATTGTATATTATGTGTGTTCAGGGCAATATCCTGAAAGAAACCGTCGATTGTAAAATAAACGCTTTCTGAAAGATGAGTTGTTAGAATGTCTGGAACGTTATCCAGGTAAATAAACTTGAAAATAAAACTAAAAATTGAAAATAAAAACTATTGGTATGAGTAAAACATGCTATGTTTGATTTTACGGTACATTTTTTCAGATTAAAATTTTAAATTAAATACCTAATTTTAAGCAGATTTAAAGCACGATTTTAATCATAAAAGACCTTTCGCTGACTATGCACAGAAAGTTAAAGAAACGTCAAATTCAATAATTTAATAAAAAATCATATTTTAAATTCGTTAAATATATATTTAATTATTATTCTGTTAGCCACTCATATACCTAACCTAAACTTGATTTGCATCATAGGGTGAATGGCCGGGTGTTAACAAAAACAAGGTCTAGAAATGTAATGCAATAAAAATAAAATTATTAACCACTAAATATATTTTATAGTGTACAATATCTAAGTTAACTTTCTCTATAATAATCTTTATCTACAATAATATTATAAAGAGGAAAAATTTGATTGTTTGTTTGCATTGAACAGGCTCCGAAACTACTGGACAGATTTAATAAAATATTTTATCATTAGAATCCTACATTATCCCCATCGATCAATGATTATCCCTGATAAACATAGGCTATATTTGAGATTTGTTCTTATCCCAGGTCGGACCGCGGACGGAGCCAGGACGAGCGGCTAGTCAAATCTAAAATGTATTCAGCATCTACTAGTAACAAAATACATAACTACTTCTGAGTATGAAACTCGTAAAAATATTTAAATATTAAGTTCTACATTCACTCGTACTAATACTAAAGTAATAAAAAACTCTGATAGTTCAAAAATAATACGCAATAAACGTAGGGTCAACAGCCGAGCATTGCCCGCCCAAATACTGAGCACTAAATACTATGTCTAGATATCTGTGTGCGGATGGACTGCATCTCGACACTGTACACTGCGGGACAGGGGAATTGGTACAGTTTATTATTTATTTATTTTTTTGTTGTGAGACCAACTTACCAACGTAAATGATCTGAGAATCTTGAAAATAAAATGAACGCCCAGGAAAAGGATACGAGCCTCTAGTTTCCACTTTTATTATTTTTATAAGATTTTCGTTCGCTTTGTTGTTCACTGCACATCTGCAAACGAAAAAATTAGTACTGGCATGCCACAGTTAGCTGATCACTACAATGCATGCCTTGTGTTTGAGTTTGTCTTTCTGCAATGAGTGTGTTTGTGTGATTAATACTTTATTGTTTATTTTCAGGAATAATCCCTCTGACGTGTAAACTTTCACCTCTTTCCCAAAGTCTTACTCTACTTCTATTTCCAAACCAAACAAAGGTGAGTTATCTTTCCCACCAAAAACTTTACTTTGACTTCTTCCCACAAGGTGACGTCAATCATCTGCGCAGTTGTCTACAATAAAATCAACACCATACCAATCCACATGTCTTGCAGTGCAGTGCATCGCACTGAGCATTTGCCAAATATTTTTTTCTAAATATGTAACGAGGTCGTTCACCCCGCCGCCATTATCGAGCGGCTGTAGATCGGCGCCCGCGCACGCTTTGTCATCCTTAATTTTTATAACACTAAATATAATTGCGTTTTGAATAGATTTTTTTTTATTTTTGTGCCAGGTATGTGTCATGTTTGAATATAGGAGAAGTGATGACGTAGGTTGCAGAATATGTTTTAAAAATAGGAAATTCAGGATCCGTAGTCGGTGTCCTAAACAGGTTTCTTAGCTTAGAAAATGTAATCTATACTAATATTATAAAGCTGAAGAGTTTGTTCGTTTGTTTGAACGTACTAATCTCGGGAACTACTGATCCGATTTGAAAAATTATTTCAGTGTTAGATAGCTCATTTATCGAGGAAGGCTATAGGGTATATTATATCATCACGCTACGACCAACAGGAGTGGAGCCACAGGGATGAAACCGCGCGGAGCAGCTAGTAAATGATAAGATATGAAAGATGGTTTTGGCTACAGTGGATATAGTTTAGATAACGATATTTATACATTGAGATAATATTACTACGTATGGAGGAGACACCACGAACAAAATCTGTGCGCCATTTTTTTGCTCTAACTAAGTTTTAAAAATTATTATTTAGTTAGGTACTTAACGATGAAAGTTATTCCTTTGCACTTTTCCGTATTATTTGTATTATTTGTGCAATATCGTAACACACACGAAGGCATGTTTGATGCGTTTCACTTTAAAACCATTAAAAAATACCGCTCAACATACGTCACATGACGTATGTTGAGTGGAACATAAGTGATGTAGGCGGTGTCGTCTCCCTATTAATATTATCTCAATGGATTTATAGGAAATAGTTTTTCACGATTTTCTTTATGAAATGTGGTATGGTAAAAAATCAGAAGATAATAATAATAATAAATAAAACCGTAGATCGTAGAGTACGTGTGTGATAGATTTCAATAGACTGTAGATAATAGTTTCTATGATAGATTTAATTGAATTGTTTAAACACTATTGGAACGAGTGAACTGCGAACGAATTTTATTTCAAAAAAAAGCTTACAAAAAAGCTTCTATCTATCCCTTTTAACTTATTTCCCAAGCCCTTGACCTGTAAATTTACAAACACTTAACCCTCAAGACGATATATTAACAAATCGATACGACACACTAAACCCATGGGGTCCGTTGAACTATCACCCTGACCCTTGTAACAACCCCTACACTATATGCATAATGTGGACATACCATTTCTTTTTTATTTATTACAGTCTGTAGTTGGCATTGAATATATTATGTAAAAGATAAATAAGTAATTTAAAAAATTAAAATAAACAGGTCCCTAGTTTTAAAATGGATTGTAAGAAACATTATAATAAGTAACGTTGTGTCTTATA